>NC_046982.1:12140161-12440161 GCF_009769545.1 Cyclopterus lumpus
TCTGTTTCGTTTTTTCTTCTTTTTTTTCGGAAAGATAAATGTAACTTTAAATCTCTGCTTGCTGGAGGCTGTTTCACTTTATCTTCTGTAATGTGACTTGAGGTCAGGAGAAGATCTCACTCTGTAACCCTTGGTGATCATGGAAACTCTCATTTTGAAAGGTAGATTTGAGCTTTATTCTGGTGTGAGACTAAAAGACTGTAGTCGAGATGTGTGACAATGCTGTCTCTCCACCGTCGTGGCGCTGTCTTTGTTTCACAACACATGATGTACCCTCTTAAGAATTATGTATTTCAAAGATTAGACATTCATTAGAAAATTGTGTTGTTTACAAAAATTTATTCATACAAATCTTACAACACTTTCATAACATTGAGAAACGTAAAACCCCATATAAGGACTCCTGTGTGTATAACGATGCCACTTGTACTACGGTTCACTTTTTAAAACACATAGTCTTCAGATAGATAAGAGATTAAACATTGAAGTAAGGCGTTTGGCGCTTTCAGAAATATCAACAACAGGCATTTATATGATCGGAACAACATCTCTGTCTTGCTCTGAAACTATTTTGTTCTTAATAGTGATGCACATAGTTGTAAATAATATGTTGGGGCTATTTTATGATTAATAAATTACTGACCAATATCAAAATAATCAACAACACCTCATAATCGACAGTAACAAACACTGCTCATTGTTCACAACTCTCAGACACTGAACACCCCAAACTTATGCACACACACACACACACACACACGTTGCCTTTTCCATTAACATATACATTCTGTTCATTTTATATTGTTATACTCAATATAAATTGATGCCATGCTTTAAAAGAAAGCCTAATTCTACTACTACTCTTGGGGCGGACTAAGCTGAGCGAACAGTATGAAAGGAAGTTTCCATGTAAGCTCATGGACTGCAGCATTGTAGGGCCACTAAAAATGCCATCTGTCACTTGTGGCAAATTATTTGATTTGATTTTTTTTTTTTTTTTTTTTTTTTTTACGTCGAAGCAAGGCACCAAAGCCAAAAGCTGTTTCCACCTTCACATGCACATTCAGTCACCTCACACAAACACACATCCGATGCATGCTGTAACACTCACGTGAAATGAAATGAATGCTCACCAATATTCAAACTCACTTCCGCACTCACATTCAAACAAAGCCTGTTGGATAAAGCCAAAATTGAAGAAGGAGTGTATTGATAGTTTCTATGGGAGGGGGGAGCAGGCCACTGATTGGATTGCAGAGGTGCATACAGTTGCATTTGCATAACATTGAATAAATACATAAACTGTCTCCATAATAAACGTCAGTGGGAAGATCCCTCAACTGGAGGGCTGAAATTCATCCACCTCCATTCAGAGGGGCCTATTCTGTTCAAGCATCCTGATACCAAAGTACACATTTTAACATCTGATATTTTCTATCGGGCTCATTGACCCGATGTTACTTTGGCAGGTAAAGAGAGGCGGCGGGGTTCTCGCCTCTTGTTTGTCTCTGTATCCAGGTGGGACAACCTCTCTCAGGCTTGTCACCGTCTCAGCTTTGTTTTCTCTCTCTCTCTCTCTCTCTCTCTCTCTCACATACACACACACCCACATCGTCTCTTTGTCTCCAGCTTTGTCTTCCTCTCCATACACATCTCTCTCTCTCTCTCTTTCTCACCTAACACACACTCTCTCTCTCTCTCTCACCTAACACTCTCCCTCTCTCTCTCTCTCTCTCTCTCTCTGTCACCTAACACTCTCCTCATCTCTATATCACAACATCACTGCACAAACCTCAGTAGACATCTAACACAGATCAGATTTGTCTTAACAAAGAATCACAGCACTGTCAAATCAGCTATTATGCACGGTGATCTAGAAGCAAAATAATCTTTAAAAAACGCTACCAGGACAAAGGCAATCGACAAAGAGGAAGGGGGGTCCAGTGTCACGTCTTATGATATCCACAATGACAGCAGCAGGGGAGCTATAAATTCAACAAGTCAGTGCAGTACCCGTTTCCACCACCTCTAGCCCTCCTTGTTCACATTTCCAACACATCTGAAGGGGGGAGTGGTTCTGAAATAGGCTTAGCACAGCCCACCTACTCAAATAGCACAATCCAAAAAAAGCACGATGGCATGCAGTTTCTAAGCAAAATCAGCAAGGAGTCAGTTTCCCCATGCACCGATAAATAAGAAACATCGTTAAATATCCCTAACTGTAACTCAGATGCTACCTTTCCGCTCCACCTCTGGTCACCAAAAAAATGCTTAATTTCCTGTATCTTGTTCTGGGTCCGTTCTGAATATCTGTAGTGCTGCCCAAAGACAATCAACAGTTGAAGCACATTCTTCCAAATAATTCTGTTGACTGAACACAGACAACAATATGTGCACTGTGTAATTTCTATACTGTACATAACACACACATATGGAACATTCTGAACACAGCACGATGTATCTCCCCACAGTAAATGACTTTGAGGCAAGTGAGCAAGCAGTGTTTGTCGCATTAACAGAAACTTGAGTGCTTCCTTTATCTCCAGTAAAGGCAATAGTGCCCTTGCAAAAGCCTACAATTAAATTTCTGCTCAAAAGGGGGTCGGATTTTACCACCAGTTAAATGAATGGTCATGTGAGTCAATCATCAAATGAGAGGCTGTTCAACAAAAGCCATGTGAATTGCCCTGGAGGGGCAGCAAGCTACATAAACCCACAGAGCTCCCATTAAGGGAGCGGGGAGGAGGCTGGGCAAGGGCAACATCTATCATTTAGGATAAGCCCCGATATGCCTCACATAGCATGCTCACTGCTTCTTTGGGCCTGTTTGGAAAAACAAACAACACTAAAAAAATAGAACGTTGGTTACAAAAATAAGTATAACATTCAATACTTTGATTGTCTTTTTAAAATCTATTTATTTTCTGCATATGTAGATGACCTTTAAAGATGTCAAGCGCATAATGTTGAAGGTGCACAATTATCTTTTTTTTTCTTCTTTTTTTCTTCTTCTTCTTCTTATAATTTCTTCTTTTTTTTTTTGCCATTTTGTTTTGTTTTCAACATCTCAACATGAAAATAAAATATTGGTCCACAAAGTATATAACTGTGCGGTATCAAGTGCTTTTGTACAAAAAGAAAAAAAAACGATATTATTATTAAAATATTCATTTTAATGGCTTTACTTCATACATAAATACATGTTAAAAGAACACAGGCGCAATCCACTGGTTGGTCAGATATATCTGAATGACTTTGATTTAACGACGGATGTATATACACAGGAGGGCATGTGGCGCTGTAACAGCGCTACAAATAGGCAAGTCGGCGTCCTTTGTTCCTAACTCTCTGTCTGTACCTTCTTCCCAGAACCGCTGCCAGGTATTTCTGCACGGCCATCTGCTTTCTATAGCGACTGTAGCTGTCGGTGAAGATCCCATCTGAATGTCTTTTGGATAAGGGCTCTGACTCTTCCTCCATGCTGTTGTCTTCACTGGAAAACAAAACAAAACCAAAGTTCAAGCTGCAGCCTTCCACTTCTCAACAAATGTCCGCTGTTTTTGATTTGACATTTTAGCTTTGATAATATCTTCATCTTGCCATGATGCAAAGTTGCCTACAATCATTATTAATTCATTTGTTGGGGGCCTGTTATGTGTTTTTTTTCCCTCCTTCTTTTTTTTAAAGGGGCGGCAAGCAAGACAGTGTAAAAAAAGAAACAGAAGAGTTATTTTAAGCGTTTGAGAAAAGTTATACATTATTCATTTCTGCTCATTGTATATTCTGACGCATGTTCTCTTTTTTTTTATCAGAGCGTGGGAAAACCAAATGAATTGGATGGATTAATCACATATAAATTGAAGTGTATTTGAACCTAAAAAAAAGCTGACCCTCAATGTTAAGGGAGGACACTAGTCATGAGTGCAGAGCTATACGCCACAACAAAAAACAGAAACAAAATGAAAATGACGAGACGGGTTTTTTCATATAGAGAGAGTTACAAAAAAAATTAGATTGAGAAAAACAAACGCACATTAAATGATAGACAGTGATGTAGCCTGGACTTGTGTAGCGGAGAAACATAAAAAGTGATGACTGCAGGTGAACGCTGATAAGAAATGCCCTTACCCTGCACGAATTGTCACCAGAGAATGCAGATAATGTCTCGCTGTTAACTGACCCAGGATCTCCCTCAAGGCTCTATCTAATTCTTCCTCAGCATGCCTTTCTGGTCTGAGATGATAAAACGCCAAAACACATAGATTATCAGTGACTAAAAAGCGCAGACAAAATGATCAAAAGTAGCCTAAAATGTCCCCACCCACCCGCAGTTCCAAAATCACATCAGGTGCAATTAAATCGGAGCCTCGCAGGTTTTTTTTTTTTTTTTTTGCACACAGACTATCCCCGCGTGTGCCGAGCTTTTGATCTGGATTATTCACAGTATTTGGAACCAACATTTTAGGCTACTCGGTATGGAAAAAAACACTGAACAAATAACATGAGAAACTCTGGGGGAAAAACAAAACAAGCAAACATTATAGCAAACAGCAAAGAAGTCATTACAAATGGAATCCAGCTCGGGGCTCGAGCTGCGGTGTGAGGGCACGTTTACCTCTTCTCCGGTGGGTAGTACAGGGTGTACGCGTCGTCGTTTAAGGACGGAGGGCTCCGGATCGCGATCTGATCGCTATCAAAACCCATGTCGGATAAGGAATTGCCGTCCTCATCGAAGGCGTCGTTTTCAAGTCTGAAAAACGGAGAGCATTCATCACTAATCTGATCCGTCTGGGACAAGTGTGATGCAGCAGTGAAAGAATGCCAATATATCTGCATCCGTTTTCTAAAATCACTGGGAGGTTAAATGCATTAGAGACAAGGGGAGAGAACGAAAACAAATTCAATATCTGGAGGTGTTTTGGAAATAAACCCAGAAAACGAATTATTTAAATGTGACCAACAGATAATGCCTTCAAATGTGGTAAATGTGTGTAGCTTCGGTTTAGTTATTTGTTTAAATAAATAAATGAGTTTCATTCGGAAAACAAATATCTGATTTTAATTCCAACTCGGTGCTGCTGCTTCCTACACAGGTTGAAGCCTCATTAATAATTTAAGAATCGAAACAAAGGCTGTGAAAATGATCACACTTAGTGAAGGCGTGGAGCCAATTTTTTATTAAAAGAATGCGGCAATTAGAAATGAAACATAAGAATCAATAAGAACCACGCCCAAATTATGGATATGCTTTCCACAGAAAAAAAGGCAATACATGTTAAATGCATAGAGCTCTCCTATTCCTTTTGCCTCGCCTCTCCTTGGTGACGCCAGTCCACCGTCATCTCAAGGGCTATCAATTGCATTGACTGCACTCTCAGTTTTAATAAGGGGAGTTCTGTGAACCGTCCCACCGGACAGATACCTCTACGCAATTTCCATTGTCATTGTGCTCACAAGACTCGCATTTGCGTATGTGTAAATTATTTTTGTTTCCTTGCGTTATCCCCCTCAATTATGTGATTTAAAATTGCGCGGATAGGTTTTTTTTGCGCAATTACGCACACTTGTTTGAAATAAAAGTGCACGAATCCAAATCTTCAAACGAGATGAAAAAACCATTGAACAAAGTGGTGTTTAGCAGCAACATGCATCAGTTAAAAAAAGAGAGACTATAATCAGGTTATAAAGAGCCACAAAACACGTACACCTACCTAATCTTAGGGTAACTTAGTCCGATAGGTGTGCAGAAGACGCTGTAGTGCATTAAGATTCCGTAGACGAGCAAGATTAAAGTCGCTTTACTCGAACTGGCCATGCTGTTAGAAAATGGAGGAAAAAAACAGACGTAACATTAAACAGGTTAGTCACTCCTAAAGAAATAACATGCTGGCTCTTTGTTCGGTCAAATGCACATGCTGTACTTCTCTTATGACAAAAGCTGGATCGGATGTAAGCCGGTTTAATATTAATAAGGACACACTCAAACCCCCCTCTCTCTGTTTTATTCATCCCGTTTGGTAAAAGTTTAACTGTGGTATTGGCACCGAATCATTTGCATGCAGTGCCAAAGTAATAATTTTAAAAAATTGAGGAAAAAAAACAGCTCTCCTTGCAGTGCAGAAAAAAAAGGAATAATTTCCATTATTTATCTTGCTTCCCGTCAATGCATTTCTCCGCGTGTAAAGACAATCCGCAGATAAAGCACATACCTATAGCAGGGAAGCAGGCAGAGCGCTGTGCTGTTGGACGCGATCCGGGCGCGGCTGTGGCAGTGTGTGTGAGAGAGAGAGAGAGAGAGAGAGAGAGAGATACGGTTTCTTTCTCACGGCACTTCTTTCCTGGCTAAAGCGCCTCGGTGGTCCCCTTATGTTCCCCTCACTGCGGCGGGTCTCACTTTCAGGCGCAGTTAAACCAGTCGCACAGCACAGGTGCACTCAGTGAGAAAGTGCGCTGAACGTTCGTCAGCATGTCGCTGCTCTGAACTTTTGTTCTGTGCTGTGATTCCTTGGATTTTTATCTATGTATCCTAAGCCTTGCCCCCCCCCCCCCCCCCTCCATTCCCCTCCCCCCTCCAGTATGTCACATTAAGGATGCTATAGACGTCATCAAGTTTGCCTCCCGGAATAAAAAAAGTACAGTTCCTTCCTCATCGATGCATCCGTCAACCCCCCCCATCCACCCCACCCCACCCCAACCACACACCCACCCCACCCATCAGCCCACCTGCAATCTAAGATGGAAGTTTGCTTCCAAACTTTTTTCTTTTTAAATATAAAAATAAACTTTAAAAAAAGAAATGTTTGTGAATGCCATACATGAACTTTACGCACGACGATGTGACGGACAATACAAATCAATGTGCCACTGCGACAGGTTATTTCTCACGCGTCATCAATAAATCAAATTAGGGTTTTATGAGTATGACAGAGCTGGGAAATGATCTTCTTTGCTGGTGATGGTGGTTTCGTGTGACTGGATGGTTTTGATGGAGGGGGAGGGGTGGAATCAGACTTCCGCTGACCAAGTCCAAGGCCTCTTGGGAGTGGGGAGCAGACCAGTGTTGAAACCAATCGTCTCAAATTGCAGCTTTCTCTATTTAGTCACTTATTCTAATATCCAATAAGTGTTCACTGGATATCGAGGAGCTGACTGTAATAGCCGTGCAGTGGCCGCGCCGAGGCCTCTGCTTATGCGTTAGATTGTTGAAATAAACGAGGCACGTAATCTGATTTGAAGCTGGTGACGCAGGATGCCGCTTCAGAAAGCTTTCAGCCTACGTGGCTTGAGAAAACGGTCCACTCATTTTCTCAACATTGTTCTGAAATTATCTGTATCTCTATAATGTGCCGAAGGATACGTTAAAACGAAAAAACTCGAGATAAAGGCGTGTATAGCTCCACTGTAATACATATGTGTCAGTTAACCAAGAATATATGGCCTAATTCTTTCCACCTTGATTAAAGCCTTGTTTGGTAAGTTCTTTGGCAATAAGTCGAACCACTTTACGCTTGCGGCTTCTCTTTAATATGGTACTCATTGTTTGCTAATAATACAGTTAAGTATAAACGTAACCTTAATGTTCCTGACATATACACAAGTTATGAGGCTTTTAATTTGAACGGGTTCTCGCCTGCACGTGTAACAAATCTAATTTGGCTTGGCGGGCCTCTACCGGGCTGCAGGTTACTGCGCCTTGTGATGGAGCTCCGTTCAACGCGGAATCAGACCTCCAGCTCACCGACCAGTCGAAGAGGAGGGATCACGTCAGCGTGTTGTTTACTCTGACGCAATGTGACGAACAGAGCCCGCAGCCGCCGCTTCCCACGAAGAGCACAACTTAATTAAACCCCAAATGTTTTGAATGGAGCAGACCGACAACATTCGGCCGGATGCAGCGCAGTAGTCTGAGCAAACGGCGCCATCGTGAGGACAAGAAGAGAAGCACGCGAGCCTGGTGAACACGTGTGAGACACGATGAGTCAATGCTCACGTTTGCTCGTCGTGAGTGAGGTTCACGACAGAAAAATAAAACCTGTTTTCCAGAAGAACAAATGGGAGGCCTCATCCCGACACTCCCCGAACAATGTATTTTATTTGGAATGCATTTTCAAACATTTAAATGTTATTATAACCTTTATGTAATCGGATATTTCGTTGAGATCAGGCACTATAGCATTCAATCTAGAATCCAATACGTTATTATATTATTATTTTTATATACGATGTTTGTTTAAATGTTAGACTGGCAAAGGGGAATTTATTGGGTTGATTTCATTGCGTTCTTGGTTAATTGTAATACATATCTAAGAATTACACTCAATTCATGTTTCACTGTGAATGTTTTCTGAGAGCAGTCTGCATAGATACAGAAAGTCCGTTTTTTGTTTGTTGACGCATGAAAAAGAAGCAGTGACGCGACCCCTTGTTGCATGTTGGATGTCTGAGTTCTCATAGTGTTTATTTAATAAACCGGGAGAGGTGATCGTGTTGTATGGAAGATTCAAAATGCCTAAAGGAAATTTCACCAAGAAAAAAGGTACAAATAAAATATACATTGTTATGTGTAGCTCCAACACTCTCTTGGTCACGTGGGCCCATACGTGTTTTTTATTCAAATGACCCTTCGCCAAGTTCCGCCCCTTTGAACGCAAACCGGCCAATCATAGCGTCGGCCCAGCTCCATCCAGGATCCGACAACGACCTGTTTCTGCCCGGTAGACTTTTGCTTTATACTGATTGAAACGGTGAATAAATGACTACCTGGCTTGAGAGGAACGTGTGGTTCCTTCATTTCACTGAGTTATGCCTCGGCCGCCAGGTCATGTCGTGGCTCACTTGTACTCTCTGATCGGAAGTCAGTTTAGCTTCTATCATCAGTGCTCACATTCTCTACTATTACCCATCTCAAATAGTCGAATTATTGTCTGCCAGAAGTACACTGTAATACCAATTAGACACAATGTACTTCGGGCACACATCACGTTGTATTTGAGCATTAATCTTTATTTTTATGATAGAAAATACATATCTGTGAGGAAATGGTCTAACGGTTACCTGACTGTGTACGCGTGTGTGTGTGCGCGCGTGTGTGTGTGTTTGTGTAGTACATCTTGTTACCCGCAGGGGCCGCTTTTGAGACGTCTCCCAGGGGACACTTCCAGAGCCGTCTGCGCGCAGTGCAGTCCGTGTCAGTAGGTGTCAGCAAATCACTTCAAACTCAATCTAAAAAAGCTACCATACTAATTGTACCTGCAGTGTTGAAGTGTTGTCGTCGTAGTTTTTGCTCGTACAAGATGTTTGAGATGCAATTTGAACATGACCCTCCCCTCTCGAAAACAGCTTTGTCCTGGCTTTTACTCTCTTTTTTTTAAAGAATCATTTAACTGTCCATATATAGCAATAACATTTGCCCAAGGCACACTCTGTTTCCCTTTGGAAATGTCATGTGACTGACAGAAAGTTAAATCGGCTATCATACATAACGTGTTAACTGCCAGTTTAACCAATATGTAAACTGCCAGTTTAACCAATATGTAATGATAATAGAAGTAATAGGTAGGCCCATTCATCTTTGCATACGACCTGGGTGCCAGATGCCTGCACAATGTGCACATATAGCGAATAAGGTTCAAAGGTTAAACGGCATGATACAACATTGTTATTAATTTCTAAATGTACTATTTAACTATTTTTACTCGATTTGGTTGAGTGATACAAATGAGAACAGTTTTATATATTTGATAGAAAGCCAGATGGTGGATTGTCTCCTCAATCTGTGTCAGGGATGTCGGCCATATTGGTCACAAGGGAAAACCATTCAATAGGAGATGATGATACATTCATGTGCCATCGAAAATAATAGAACATGCCGGTATGGAGCCAAATGAACGAAACTACAGAGCAAGAAAAAGTTATTGGTGAAGTGCTGTTGCTTTGAATGGTTTTGGGCGAATGTTTTCACTTTCAAAACATCAATTACTATGTGAAGGGCCGATGTTTCTGTTCACTATGCGCTTTGTTACAAAGTATACATGTCAATAATTTAGGCGAGACCTTAAATGATCAGTCTAAAAAATGTTGTGATAATAAAAAATCATCATTCTATATTTAAATAGGATAATTTACTGATTTTCTCTGTTTTACAAGGTACTATAAAATAGTACGTGCGTGTCTGACTGTTACCAGATTTCTTTTTTATTTTATTAAACAAAACCACTAGTTGACAGGACAGCATAAACCATAAAAGGTATGTTATTATTATTTATGGCGATAGGCCTACATGTTACAAAGGGATCAACGTTAAATAAAAATTAACATGATAAGAAACCCTAAGGCTTTAAATGTTATATGTGTACAGACCTCTTTTGTAATACTTACTTTTTGTAAATCAATAGATAGGTTTGAACGTTTAAAAAAGTAAAAGAGTTGGGAATCCCGGATGTCCGAGGTTAAACTGAGTACCTGAATGCAGCATTATTCCTTCTTTGGCCTCGGCGGTTCCTCGGCACTGGTCGGGCTATTGTTGTGTGTCTTTTGGGGAAACCCTGACCCATCAGCGGGCGGTGATTTGTGGATATTATAACTGGTTTGCTTGGCTCCCTCTCCGCCATATTAAGCAGCTTTTGTCAGCTGGCGGCGTGTCCCGGTTTTTTAAAGGAATATAAAGCAGCCCAGCGGAGGACTTTGTGCTGGGGAAGTAGTTAATCGGTACGGGACGGACGGACGACTGAGATTCAACGTGAGGAACCGCTTCTTTCGGCCGTCTCCACTTTGTCGACGTGAAACAAAAACGTGGAGTAAAGAAGAAGCTCACAGGACGCATGTAGCCGAAGTAAAACACTGCAAACGTCGCATTCAAGGTAAGAAGTGCTCGTATGTGTGTCTCGTGAGCGAGAGCACGGGGCCTTGTTAGTGCATGACACTTGGGAGAAAGTTGGGAAAAGAGAGCAGGAGAGTTTCCTCCGGTCTGTTGCATTGTTATAAAAAAAAGTCTGTTTCGGGATTGTTCTTGAACCGGGACTCGATTTGTGGGATTATTGACTTGTATCCTTCGATGAGAGTTGAACACCAATGAGTAAAAGACTCCCAGCCTGTCCTGAGAACAATGCTAGATTGCTGCTTTTACACCGTTTTAGTTATGAAATTAACACAATAATCAAATCACCTTTTTGTGTCTTGTGTAGCTTCATTTTAAATGCCCCCCCACCCCCCCCCCCCTCATTAAAATGTAACCACCTACTGCTTTCTTTCTGCCTCACCCACATCTCGATCTCTTCTCGCACTATCAGCTGCTGCAGGCCTCAGCTCTTTTAAGGACTTTATTGTAAGACACATACTGCTTTCCAAACTAACGTGTGTGTGTGTGTCTGTGTGTCTGTGTGTGTTAAAGCTGTTGTAATGTTGGTGTCCCTATAGTCACTGTCCCTGATTGTTGGTGCTTATATACTCCAGTGCCACAGTAATCCTCCTCCACGGTAATCTCTCTGTTAGTGCAGACCCAGTTGGCTGGACAGTCATGTCTAACACACACACAGCTGGAAAGGAGAGGGCTGTTGGCGGAGGAGTGATGAGCGCTAACAGGTGGTGCTGGCCAGGGTTCAGGGACTTGAGTTTAACTGGAGGATTTAAAGATCCTCGCGTTCTCCTCAAGTGTCCTTGTGGAATCAGTGTGTCTCTACAATTTGGACAATTTCAAAGCTTCCAGTCTGTTGTGAGATGGCGAAAAGGTCCAAGTCCTAACGCCCCGCTCTCTCATGTTAGTTTTAACTTTTTACAAAAGAAAGAATCCGCAGGTTTCAGATGTCGTCGGTCAACAATGTGGCCGCAGTGGACAGGAAGAGCTCATCTATTTTTTTGCTTGAAGATAGCCCACTCTCTCTCCCAGCGTCCCTCTCTCCATTGACGGGCACAGCAGGTGGCCTCAATGGCATGAATGGATTCGGAAGGAAGTCCCCCACCCCCCCCCACCCCCACCACACACACACACACACACACACACACCACCCCCGCTGGCCCTCTCCACTCATTGTGATTGGCAGAGATGGCAGGCTGCCCTGAAGATAAGACCGAGCTGCGCCTCAGAGAGTGTGCCAGGGCAATTACTGCGTTACGCTTCAGTAGCGGTTTTGCAGGCCCTGGTACCTTCTCGTCTCTGTGATTGTGGCCAGTGTTTACGGAGCAAGTCTGTCAACTTAGCTTTCGTGCTCAACGCACTGGATTGGTCTTTTCATAGCGTGAGCAAGTTTGGCTTGTGGACTACAAAACGCTGCTGTTTGTCCAAAGGCATGTGAGGAAAACCTTATCAGCCCCGTTACAGTCTCCCGAGTACCATTACGGCCTTTGTTGTAGGGCTGAAAGGATCCGCGTAAAACAACATTATAGTGATCAATGAATCCTTAAGTCGTTTGCCAACATTCACTTGTTTCACTGTCCCAAATGTGCGGCTTGCTGCTTCTCTGTGGTTCATATCGTCGGAATTTAAAGACTTTGTTTTTAAAGCTGTTGCTTTTGCGCTGAAACAGTGATACATTTTAAACTATTTTCTTACATTTTGCAGCCTAAAGCATTACGTTTTGTCGTAAAATGTGAGAAAAAAGTTTCAGCCCTTCTTTTGACTACTTTAATGTGTATGTCCTTTTGAAGAGCTTTGATACGGCTGCAGATACAATGGTAGTACTACTCTGATATATACTGCATATCTGACCTTCCCTGCCAACGAGTTGTGACAACCTTTCCCTCTCCCTGTGCATCTGGGATGTAGCGTGGCACTATGGTACCGCACTCCCAGCTGGTTGTGGTCACAGTAAAACGGACCACACCTGACCAAGCCCAGCTGTGATGTTTAATGTGGTCAGAGCTTCAACAGAGTTGGCGAGCATTAAGACAGAAAATAGCTGCATAGACCCCTTTTTTTTTTTTTTTTTTAACTCTGGAAAGATATCATGACGTTGACTACTCCATCTTCAGAGTGTGAGGTAAACAGGTGGTGTGTGCTTCCACATATCTGATGGGCTCCTTGCAGGATGGCATCTCCTTGTGCTTCAGCCAAGGTAGAGCTTAAATTGATGTTGTGTTTTGCTTCCTTGCATTGGCACTCCCTCTCTGCAAGGTCATCCGCCAAAGTTGAACCTGTTAATGCAACGAAAGATGGAATAGTTGCTACTGCGTTAACTTCCCAGAATTGATTTGTGAGTATGACTAACCTCTGTGGTGTTTTAGACTGACACGCCTTTTTAAAAGCATTCATCTTTTCCTCCAACTGGATTTTCTGGATCACATTTTTTTTGTCTTACTGATACCAAAACCAATGTATGTTTTCTAGTTTGAATGCTAGCTTGTACTTTTTTTTAACCCAAAGAGGCCAGTGCAGCTATATAAGACCATAGAACAACTTTGCCTATATGTGATAGTCAAAAGCTTACAATGTGTTGACCTAAAACAAGAACTATCTGATCAAAGATTAAGTAAAGAAGACCGTCACTGCCAGGTTTAGGTTAGCATTGATGTTTCACATCCATTCCTATTTGCTAAATTCTAACTATACCAAAAAAAAACTAAAATCGTTAACTGTCGTTGCTGAATATACACTTTTTAGGAGTGTGTAGTTTTGTTCCAAGTGACTGCAAATGTTACACAAGTCAGTGGCTCAAAGGTCGAAGGGCCTCACCCAGTCCACTCCGGAGTTGCATCTTATCTGATTAGTCAGAATGGTTTAACGAGAGTTCAGAACTGTGTCATGCTTGATGAATGAATCCCACAAACGTCATGGCAGGCAAAGATATCCCAATTACACAGAGCTTTGATGGAAAGTCCAGCCGCCTCTCTTACCTCTACTAGACTTCTGCACCTCCTCTCCAAAGATCTAGCCCGTGGACAGGAGACTTTAGCCAATGACAGGCCGTTTGAGAGACGGCCTGTGAGAAGGTGTTGGCGGGTCTGTGTACCACATCCCTGCTGTAAAAGTCTGATTCAACGGCGGGACACCCTGCAGGAAAGGTTACTATTGGTTCATCTGGTGAGAGGAGAGAGCTGTAGGATTAGGGCTGTGTTTTAAAATTCTGCGGGATTCAAGTGGTACCCTACCCGGCCGTACCACTTGAATAATTATTTTGTATGTATGTATGTGTATAATTATAAAATTTGCCCTATGATGCCAAAACATTTTGAGCCTATCCCAGATTGAATGTCAACAATTTGGCCTGGTTACTTGTCGTGCTGAGATTGTTTTCTCCTGAACGCTGCCTGCATGCAAGCAACAGCAAAAGCTCCCCTCCTACAGCTCTCCGGCCTTGTTGTATTGGCCCTGTGGGAAGCGGCAGCCTGTGTCTCCTTAATCTGACACGGCATCACTGGCAGTCTGGCACATGTCTCATGTCCTTGGAGGAGGTCTGGCTCCAGCATTTGTTTGAGCCCATACCACTACCTTTTGTGTGCGCTTGGACAGTACGACTGGAAGTAAAGTTATTCACAAATGTGTGGGAGTTGTGTGAATAAATCTCCTTCTATCTCATGTCGTACCCGATGCCGCTGGTTGCGTGCGCATCCGTGTGTGCGTGTGATTTGATGGGAGCTGTCATTATGTTTGGTACATTAGTCAAGAATGATCATTCTCTTCCCCGTAAATTTCCTCACTCTCTATTTGTCAGTTTTTCATGAACCTTTTTTACCTCCCGGGACTCAGACATGTCATTTGAGGGCCATTCAATCTGAATGAAATACTCCACAGAGGATGGACTGGGACTGGGGGACATTCTGTAAAGTGGTTTGCATGAAGTTATCCACAAATACTACGACCATTTTATTAAATCTGTTGCAATAATGAAATTGTCCATTCAAAGGAACTGTGCTTGTAAATCCGGTCTAGAAAAAGGGCATCTAGTTGTTTTTGGAAAATGTAATTGTATCACTCTGATTGATGATTTGGCTCAACCACCATCAGGAGAGTGTGTCTCTGCCCTTATTAGCATTTGTGCTGCTCAGTGTTAGCATGTGTATGGGATTGTATAGTTCAGGCGATTGCGAGTGGGCTGAGCTCGGTGGGGGAGCACCGCAAGGTACTTTCTCTTCATCCAGAACAAAAGGTAGATGAGATCCACAAAAGAATTAATCCAAAGGCTTTCTCTGGAGAGGTGGCCTTTTCTGTTCTCCTCGGAGCACAGTTCTTCATGGGTGGTTCAAAGGCTGGGTAATACATTTGTTAAATGTTTTTGTTTTTTTCCAACGACTGCTTTTTGTGTTTCTCCCTGAGCCCCACCAGGCCAAAGAGAAAATGTAATGCCAAATATCCATTCCAGTGTTTACCCGATATTCATTCTGCAGCGCCGCACCGCTGTGAGGTTATGAATGAAGAAACTGTCTGTGGTTAGTTCACACGTCAGTATTAACTGCAGGAAAGTTGAGTATCTGTCATCTAAACTGCTATGTCAGTTGAACAAGGGAAGTGAAAATCGTATTGGTAGCCAGCTGGTTACAAACAGACTGGGTAGTGAACCAGCTAACATGCTGCCAGAATCTGTGTTTTGTGTTTTTAGCTGAGCTAGACCAGAGAATATTCTGTTAAAACAGATTTGGTGATGTTTTGTCCTCATTGTTCTCCGGGAAGTTTGCTGGAAGAGAAGTCATGTAGAAGACTTTCCAAACGGACCCAAGTTTTGTATTTTTATTTTAAATGTATTTCCGCTAGTTGTCCTAAAATAATAAACTGTTTCGTCTCTGTTGCAGCCAGAATTTTTTTATATTATTAAAACAATACCTACTTGTTGCTTTCTGTTGGTGGCATTCATTTTAAGTTTTCAATAAATCCCTATGATATCCTGAGTTCAATTCTGGATTTTGCTGTCAGCCTTGTCTTGTATATATCTTGAGCCAAAGATCCAAAGTAAAACTTGTGGGGGTTGAACTACTTTTGACACGCCAGATCGTGCGCCAACCCTGTGGACTCGCTCAGACTTGCTATCTATTCATGGCCATTTTAGGAGCGACTCATCTGGGAGGTTTCAATGGGAAGAGGTTTGCAAATCATTTTGGAAAGGGGAGTTTTTTTAAAAACACTATTCAGCCTATAGTGGTCGTCTGTAGCTCAGGGGGATGAGTTGTAACCACAAGGTACCCGGTTCTATCTTCGATCGCCCCATAGTTGCATGTCGAAGTGTCCTTGGTCAAGACACTGGTCCCCCAGTTGCTTCCCGGGAGCTTCACTGCAGCCCACTGCTCCTTCATAACTAAGGATGGGTCAAATGCAGAGAAGAATTTCACCACGGGGATCAATAAAAGTGTACATTTCTTTCTTTCTTTCTAATTACATGACAGCGTTTGGCAACATTAATCAAAAGAGTCTCCTCAACAGAAAGTGAAACTACTGATACCTGAGAAAAGGGCTTTGATCCTCGTCATTCTAGTTGCGAATCCGGATAGTTTGCTTCATTTTAAAGCAGATATTCCACATAGTATTAACGTGAGCTTCTAGACTGACACTGAATCTGTGTCCTAACATGTTCATCAGGATTTGCCATCAGTCTGGAGGGTTTGTTTCAGGGACCCAGCAGAGCATTTTAATCATTGATGTGCTCTTTAAACTACACTGACGCTCTCACACCTTGTTTTCTTTGGGCTCAGCCATTCCTTTGCTGTGGCATTAACTTCAGGGTCAGACACTAAGTGTTTTGGACATTTGGAAACGTAGTGGTTGACATGTGCGATAGGATGAGGTCAAAGGTGGCTGTCATGTTTATGTTGTCTTCTGCGCTGATGTCAGTGGTTTCGACTATGACGTTTGTTTAGTTTGGTCGACTACTGCACAATGAATTAAGACCTGGAGGTTCAAAGCACTTGACCTAGACCACAGCTAACAATTATTTTCATTATGGATTATGGATGAGTATTTCCTCGATTTTTTTTTTTAATTGTCGGGTCTGTAAAATGTCTAGCGGTGGACCATGACGTTACGATTTCATGTAAGCTAAAAGTGACTTTTTGTCGGACCAACATTTCAAAGTTAGTTCATGACAGAAGACAAAGAAAAGCAGCATTCGGGCAGTTAGGAACAAATACATTTGTTCTTGAAAAATTACTTAAAATATTTGGTTAATTTTCTGACAATCAACTAATAGATCAGTCAATGTATAATTTCGGCTCAACTTTTTTTGTGAAGCTGTCGAGAATCCCCTCGACAAAAATTAGCATGTCCACATTTTGGAAAAGTTGGTAAACTACCTTGACATTTCTTTGAAGGAAAAAGAGTCTTCACTGTTCAGACTCTTTCCTGATATGTTTTCTTGTACAAGTATAAGAAAGAACACCTCCAACATCTCAGCTATGCCTTGTGTTTCTGCCGTGAGGCTATATGTATATTGTCATTTTAATTAGAAATGTTGTACAGAGCAGACATGTTTCATGTTGCATTGCCTTTTAAACAACATTAACAAATGGCCAGGACAAGTCCTGCTTTGCATGCGGTCGTCACCAGCTGTTCTTCTGTCTGGAGTCTTTACATCTCCCAGTTGCCTTTCTGATAAATCATCTCCATCCATCACTCTACCGTCTATTTCCGCTGCCTCAGCATTGGCGTTCAGTCCACACACCGTTTGTTCATGGGAGTAAGTCAATACACCATTCATTTACAATGCATCCATACATTGATTGTTGACCCTCACAAGGTTTAGTTGTTGCGCTGACCTTTAGAAGCTGATGCCATTCTTTCAGTAGAGATTCAATCAATTGTTTTCATCACCAGGGGATTTAGTTCCAGATTGATAGAATCAAGAACTGGCCGATCAATACATGCTTAACAATGCAAGGGGAGAGCGGCCCGCTTTGGACATCTCGCCTCTTCAAGATGTGAAGTAACTTTCTCCATCAGTCTGAGTAGCTGACATTGACTCAAACCGGGTGAAAGTTTATATTCCACAGAAATATGGACACCTTCAGTTGAAGAACACACATTTCATCAGTGGATGAGTTAAAGTTACTGTGTTCTGCTGGTCTTGTCTTTGTTTCCCTCCCATCCATGAGTGACTGCAGCACACACCTCTGCTACTGTTACAAATACCAGTAACCTGTCGCTGACGGGCATTTGAAACTACACGGTAACATGTAACAAATGCCAGCATATGAGTCATGGGCAGTGGATCGGTGTTTGACTGGAGTGTCCTTCTGTTGTGCAGGGACGGCTCGTTCTATTGTGTGCACTCGGAAAAGACACACCGAGAAAAGAGACCAACGGTGACCGAAAAATGAATGAACACACTAATACACTCTTTAACTGACATGCATTCAAATATGGATGTTAACTGCAACATGACTTGTTGTCCGAGGCATACAACTGTTCATGTATTTCTGTTTACGTTAAGTCATCTGGTCTTTGGTGGATGTAAAGAAACACACACACACTCACACACTCAGGAGGCGTGAGCACCAACTCTTCCCACCAAAGGGCTTTTTGCCCCTCACAGATCTGTGTCAGTGATCGTGTGATCACAGGGGAGAGCTGAAATGGCCACCGGCTCTAACAGGATCTAGTTTCTAGCTCTGCTGGCTTGACATGCTTTTGTTCGGACTTGTGAAGTCATCCGTTTCGCATGCAGTCTTTGTTTTCTCCATGGGAGAGTTATGCCAAGAAAAAAAGCCCCAGACTAGTATGTATACTAGCATAATTATTTCTCTCCATATTGTGACACAAGCACACATCTGTGCATGTTGGTGGACATGGTGTGGGGTGTCTTTTCTTTTCAAGGCACAGGTTTCAATAATTCTGTCTTTTTTTGTTTTAATTATTTCTGAGTCACTTGATTTGCACACCTTTTTGGATTAATTCGAACATTAAATACAGTTAATATGCTGTTCATAGTTTGTAGTTGGTGTCTTGAGTGTGTATCTAACTGCCTCCAGAGAGGTTTTAGAGAGATCTTGGACTTCATTTACAGTTGGATTGTATAACGTGTTGTAGTAGTTCATCACAATCCATAACCCAGAACTTGTGTTCACATTTAATTTACTAACGACAGCAAGAATCTAAGATGGCTTCGTCGATATAAATTAAGATGAAGTCATTTGAAGCGCAAACTCAATCAAATCTCCTTCTTCCTTCTCCTCCCTGCAGGCTTGACCATGGGTTGCGTCCGGAGTAAAGAGGACAAGGGCCCGGCGCTGAAGTACCGACCCGACAACCCGAACGCCACGCCGATCAACACCCACCTGGGCCACTACGGGCCTGACCCCACCCTGATGGGTCACTCACCAGCTATGAAGACGCACAACAACAGCTACAACAGTCACGCTGCCGCCCTCACGCCCTTTGGTGGGGCGTCTTCCATTATGACGCCGTTTGGCGGGGCCTCCTCCTCCTTCACCTCAGTGGCTGTGAGCAGTCCCTTCCCCGGGGTGATCCCAGGTCAGTTTGTGGAGAGGATTTAAGGTTTCAGTGGGAGACTGATGCATCCAGGATCAAAGGAAACCTGCATATGTGATTTGAAAAAAAAAAAAAAAAAAAAGAAGACCAGAAGGTCTTCTAGAATAGAAGACAAAATTAAAATGTACTCTACTAATTTGCAATCCTCACAACATTTTTCTCTGAATTTGAATTCTGTTTTCGTTAGGTCAATGTACAACTTTAGAATAAACTCTGCTCAACATTTGTTATGCGCAGGATGTTATGAGCAGCAGATGTTATGCAAATGAGACATTTGAGATGAGTCGGCTGAAGAGAAACCCCAAATAGGTCTCTTTTATATGGGAAGCAGTGCAGCGGCCATGGCGTCTCCGCAGCCAAAGAAAGCAATTGCATGCAGTGTGGATTTAGTCATGCGCACATTTCTATTTGCGACAATGCTCATAGACAGAAGGACTCTTTGATTATTGATTTGTTGGTAAATTAAATGAGTCTTGGTGGCATGAAAAGTTATCTCGTGCAGTTTCAGGTGGTTCATAGATTGGATGGGAACATTTTGCAGTAAATGTATCTCAGCAAAGAATAATGTTTCCTCCCAAAGCGAGTGCACGCACACACACACACGCACACACATCCCTCAGACCCTGCCTTGCTCTCTCAAGGAGGATAATCTGGCTTGAAGGGCTGCTGTAGATCAAATTCCTCAAGATAAACACGTCGGAGTCCTGTTGTCTCTCTGCACTCTGTCACTTTAGACTACAAACAAATATACTCTTTCCATCATATATAGGAGATTAGTCAAGTTTGGTTCACTGACTCGAAGTGATACCACAGAGTTTGGGAATTGTGAAGGCAAAAGCAATATCACTTTTAAATCAATCAAAGTTAAGGGAGCTGGTTGCATTTCTGTTATGGGATGTGAAACCAAACAATAGTTGGTTATCAGCATATTTGTTCATCAGTTTGTTTGCTTGACTCGGTGAGACCTTGGCTCAAGTTGGAAATATCCTAGTAGTAAGTAAGCAAATTAACATTTTGTAGATGTTTATTTAGACAGTCGAATGTCGTTGGCTCAGTTGCGGTGCAACTTTTCAAGATAAAACGAGACTGGATTAAAGGAATCGCACAGTTTTATTTGTTTAGGCTTTGACATTCATTTTCAGTTTCTCGTGCTTTCAGGTGGTGTAACATTTTTCGTGGCGCTGTACGACTATGAAGCGAGAACGACGGATGATCTGTCATTCAAAAAAGGGGACCGCTTCCAGATTATCAACAACACGTGAGTGCATTTGCTGTCACACGGACGGACTCCTGCTGTGTGTGTGCGTGCGCGTGCGTTTAATCCCTCATTGTATTCAGGTCTGATCTCGGGGCAGAAATCTGTCTGGGTTAATGGCTTCTCTAATGGGCCATCTGTTAAAGTCGCCATCGTTTTTTTCCCACCATAAATCATTCCTCTAGTTTAGGGTTTTATATTTGGATTAGAGTGTAAAACATACCGCTCTTACTTCCTTTATTAGAATGCAAGCAATGCGCATAATAACATAGATGAAAGTGTTCAACATTTGCAGAATTTGTATTCAAAGACTCCAACAAAGCATTGATAATAGGCCTGAAGGTCAAACTCACTGGGTCATTTTACACCATTGCTCATTTTCTAATTGTTATTTGTAGTAACCTTATCCCTAATATAAAATACAATAAGTATATGATGCCTTTTATTTCTAGAATTGAATTAAAGGTAATAACAATACATTGAAAGGAAAAGTGAATCTTCATTTCTAATCCTACGACCTACTGCAGCAGCATCATCTTCCTCCCAGGTGGGAAAATTGTCAGAGCTCCAAATACTCAGCAAATCACGTCTTCAGCCGCTGTCTGTGAGCATAATGCATTGGCAGTGATGAAAATACCATCTGCTTTAAGAGAAGAGGTGGGAGGAGGACAGATTTGCTCATTTTCTACAAAAATACCAGCAGACAGATTTTCCCTAAACCTCAGTTCCTCCTCCGTGAATTCAAGCTTCTGCTGTTAAAGATACCAGTAACTGTGGCCAGATGTGTGGATTGTATGAATGCAGCATTTTGTTTCTATGGCCTTCTATATGGATTTTCTTTTTTCTTTTCGCCGAGTGTTTCTGAAAATTCTGAAAAAAATGGAACCGACATCACAATACATGAAGCACATTTAAGTGTGTGTGTGTGTGTGTGTGTGTGTGTGTGTGTGTGTGTGTGTGTGTGTGTGTGTGTGTGTGTGTGTGTGTGTGTGTGTGTGTGTGTGTGTGTGTGTGTGTGTGTGTGTGTGTGTGTGTGTGTGTGTGTGTGTGTGTGTGTGTGTGTGTGTGTGTGTGTGTGTGTGTGTGTGTGTGTGTGTGTGTGTGTGTGTGTGTGTGTGTGTGTGTGTGTGTGTGTGTGTGTGTGTGTGTGTGTGTGTGTGTGTGTGTGTAATATTATAAGTCATGTGGTCAAGTACCATACTACATAATTGCTGGTCACTCACTGACATTTTAGATTTAATAATGTATTTACTTGACTTACAGTTAAGTAAATATTGTATTTTTTCATTTTCTATATGTCCCAGACAGCTGTAGTCACTCAGAACTTTCCGATTAACATTATTCATTATACACACGACAGGCTTATAACGATCATATAGCCCAAAGCTCAGACATGCATTGATTAATCTGTAATTACAATCTTGGTACTTTGTACTTGAAGCATCTGAATATCTCCTCCAGTGCTCTACGTGGTTTAAAACGTGATGATACAATGTGATGAAGTGGTTGAATGATGAGTATTCTGACCGTGGTCATTTTTCTCTCTCTCTTTTTACCTGCAGTCTTAAGAGCAGGTGTATTCCTCAACTATGCTTTTGTGAGTTTCTGATTTCTAACGTACTTTTGTGTTCAGGGAAGGCGACTGGTGGGAGGCTCGCTCCATCAACACCGGACAGAAAGGTTACATCCCCAGTAACTACGTGGCACCAGCCGACTCCATACAGGCGGAAGAGTAAGAGCTCATTACCTTTTTCTAGCTCGCTCTCTGTCCGTCATCCTCCAGCTATCACTTTTTCATTTTCTCCTTCACATTCCTCTGCTGTTAATCACCCAGCTCAGTCAGTCCTCCTCTGATTAAGATGACCTGACTAAGCCGGCATGTACCAACGTGCTTAGACTCAATAAAATGGATCTCTCTATTGCTGAGAGGCGATGGAGAGGCGATAGCGAGGCGATGGCGTTCCCATTGTTGTTCATCCGGTGTGACAGAAACGTGAAGGGACTGCTGTGCTTTTAGACAGTTTTGGCCTGGTTTCTCATTGGCTGACAGCCATTTTACTAATACTAGATGTTTCAGCTGCTCATAAGAAAGAAGCCTGTGTAAACCTGGCCAGTTAAGTTTGCCTTTGGTCTAAAAGAGTCAATGCAAGTGATCAGGGTTTTAGATTCCCTTTTAATTTAGTCCGGGGGGAAATGTGTGTGATGTCTTGAAATAGACTCTTACCACTCTTTAAAAGAAGTTGAGAAGCTACATTTGAGATTGTTTACAGCGGTGAGCTAATGTTATTTATAATAGTAACCCGTATATGTAATGGAACAAAGCGAAAGACATATTGCTCAGAGCTAAGATGGTTATAGTTGCATGGTTTAAGTTATTTTTTACTTAAATTAGATTTTAAGCCCTTTGTCTGACTTTGAAGATAACCACAAATGAACCATATAAAAATGACGATATATGTTCATTGAGTAACATCAAATACATTTTATTTTCCTGTTCATCTACTTTTGATGTTGAATGTGACGATTGTACAGACAGGATTTATACGATTCATATGAAACATCTCGTGCCATATGCATATAACCAGAATAAGAAAGTCCTAGTTGTGCTGTACGTCACTTTTTAAAGCTCCTCATGTGTCTCACCATCTGACGGCCTCTCTTCGTGCAGATGGTACTTCGGTAAAATGGGTCGCAAAGACGCTGAGCGGCTCTTATTGCTTCCAGGGAACCAGCGGGGCACTTTCTTGGCAAGAGAGAGTGAGACGACCAAAGGTAAGAGGATTTCATTCTTGTAAGCGAGACTGTAAGTATATTGCTGCAGTTTGGATGTATAAGGTGATGAAAACCTCCCTTATTTATGCTTGTGCAAGCTTTTATTGCAGCTATTTCTGATAAGTACAATGTGTTTTATATTTACCTGTTATGTAGAATAAAGGCCTGATGTGCCTTGAGAGGCTTTCTGTTCCTAAGAAGCACATATAATTAACTTTCCGTGGATCTTAAAGGTGCCTACTCGCTGTCTATCCGGGACTGGGATGAGGTGAAGGGAGACAACGTCAAACACTACAAGATCCGAAAGCTGGACAACGGTGGTTATTACATCACCACTCGGGCCCAGTTTGAGGCACTAAAGAAGCTGGTGAAACACTACACAGGTATGGAGCCCGTCCTTCTCTGTCTAATGAGACACATTTTAGTGTTGTTTACAACTGGACAGATGATCCTTTTTCCCTTTTTTTTTTTTTCTAGAAAAACAATGTCTAATACAAGTATTTCAGACAATGATGTCAGTGCTTTCAGCAGACAATGCATAATTCAGCAGCTGGGATATGTATTGAATAGGGTTGCAAAATTCCGGGAATATTCAAAATGGGAAACTTTCCACGGGAATTAACAGGAATATACGGGAATTAACATGAATACACTGGGAATTTTGGGGTAATTTAACTGTATGTACCTTGTCATAAGCAGACATGCATGCAAACATTTATAATACACCTTTTAAAAATGACATTTTTGACATTTTGTGAGTAGAACTTTATTCTTTCATCGAACAACAAAAACATGAACGTTGAATAAAAAAGGTGTATTCCCTATGATCACCACCCCACAACCCAATTTTTTTGGTGTGTTTTTCCCTGAAAAAAGTTAGTCTACTGTATACAAATAAACTTGGTATTAAAATGAACATGGCTTCAGTTTACCAATTAATCAATATGCTAGGTTGAGAAAGTTCACACAATTTACCAGAAACTTTCTGCCCCTTTGCAACCCTAGTATTGAATATGTTTTTCTGTGGTGATTATGTGGCCGTGCTTTCACTGACACGGTCTCAGCTCAGCAATCATGAAAATGTTCCAAAAAAAGCAAAACCATGTGAGACTTAAGCCAAAAGAGGCATGAATAAAAAAAACGTCTTAAGCTTGTTGTAATCTCCTCGATATTGACAGGGAGGCAGCTGCGACAAATAAAAAATACAGACCCTCACAAGAACGCATCTGGATGATTTTACAAAGACTTTACAAGAATACATTTAAACTCCGGGAGGCAGAATCCATAACCAAGAAGATGTTTTCTATGTGGCACTTAATTTTAGGTGTTGTGTTGTGCTGCCCTGTACGCTTCCATATAATTCATGTGATACACTAACTGCAGTGCTCTTCATAGCTCTGAATCCTTTGTCATCCTCTAAGTGCACCCCTTTGACTCCAGTCAACAATAACTGAGAAGTAATACCTGTTCAGGGGTTTCAATATCACATGCTCTATTTTCTGTGTTCAGAATACTAATGCTACATTTGTACAAGATGGGTTAGTGCTGCTGTTGGCAGCTGCATTGAGCTCTCAACAACCTCCTGATCTTTTTGCTTTCTCACTGAAATTGAAATTAAATTGAGTTCACCATGGTTCATGTCATTATGGTGAAATTACCATAAGCTTTGATTATTTCTGGAACGAAGCGCTTTAAAAAAAAAAAAGGGGGGGGGTATTCTGCAATGGATAATTGAGGAGATGACGGGCCAAGACTTATGTGTTTGCTTCATTGCGGTTTGATTGTAGTTTGTTGGCAATGTGAATATATTTGTAATTGTGCGCTAACCGTGAATCGATGCGTTCAAGGCTCTCCTGCAAAAACGTGTCAATCATCAAGACAAAATGTGTGCGCCAAAAAAAATGCATCACTCCCATTTGAAAACGAAGACAAAAAGCCGCCCCGTGCCGCTAAGAGACGCTGTCTGGTCCGATGTGGCACGGCTCTGCTTGCTCCTACGGTTGTGTGAATGTTGTCGACAGCGATGTGTTTTTGGTTGAACAGTGAATTAGCGAACAAGCTACGACTCAAAGATCTTTCTGTTTCTGTGTGTTTTTACTTGTCTGTTCCTGTCCAGAACATGCGGACGGTCTGTGCTACAGGCTGACGACCGTGTGCCCCACGGTGAAGCCTCAGACTCAGGGACTAGCTAAAGATGCCTGGGAAATCCCACGAGACTCACTTCGACTTGAAATCAAACTTGGCCAGGGCTGCTTCGGAGAAGTCTGGATGGGTAAGAGACCATGGCATTCACACATAGTATATGTTTCAAACACACATGCATATTGTCTTGTAAAGTAGTTTATGAACGACGAATGAGGCCGCTGAACCCACTCCGAACCTATGATTCTATCAATCGTCTTTATCGTTCAAATGGCGACAAGATGGCACCCAGAACCACTTTCCTTCTTTTCACTTTCCATCCCGTTCCCTACCCGAGTAGACATCTGATTGGCTGATTCAGCCCTGCTACATACATGACAAGCACTTTGTATATCAATTATATTATATTATCAATAACAACATCCAAACCTGTGATTGATAAACATCTTAAATCCTTTTAAATGAATACATTAGATATTATTTAACTACCTGCAAAACAATAAATATTTGTTTCTGCATCAAAAATATATTTGTGAATCTCTTTTTGTTATTGTTTTCATTAACATATAATAACTATTTTGTGTACATTGAAACTATTTTTGTGGAGAGAAAGGAATAATTTATACTGATATCATTACATTACATTACAAGATACATTTGTGAATCCTTCTGTGTGCATTCATTAATATTGAAAGTGATCTGACCCCATACATCATGAATTAGTAAAGAATACAAACAACCAAACACTCACACGGCCATTAGGGCTTACAAACGGAGACAAAGCATCCGCTGTACATTATTCATAACTAATGTACATTTAATGTCAACAAAAGCAGTAAATGTATTTTGACAGAGTTAGTTTATAGACTTATTCAGTCCAACTTTAAAGTTCACTCACTGGCCCACTGGTTGGTTTATATACGCACACACACACACACACACACACACACACACACACACACAGAAAGAACTCAGTAATCACAGGTCACCTCCTACGCTTCAGTTCTCCGGCCTGCATGTGAGACGAGGGCCTTTCCGTGAACACGACTCGTCTTTCATTGCTCGGTCTTTCATTAAGCTTGGCCTGCAGCAAGCCTCGACCTGCAAGCCTCCGCCGTGCAATCCCAGGAATCCGCCTCTTGTCGCTCCCTGCGCCGTTTGTTCTTGAGGGTTTTTCTACTCCGTGACGACTACTGAATGAAAATCCCTTCCTGGCTCATTTTTAAAAATATGTTGCATTGGCTTGTGCTGGTTGACCTCCATTGTGTGCTCACCACCTCCCATGTTATTTTTACTATTGGATAATATCGTTGGTCCACTTTGTCCTCCAACTTGTGTGTGTGTGTGTGTGTAGTTTGTTCAGTGTGATTCATTCATGAAGGTCAGCCTTATGACGGAAACGGTAGATCTCCTGCCTCAGCTCATTGTATGCAAGCAGGGCGTGAGTAAGTGGCTCTCGACCAGGAAGTGCCTGATTTATTTTTGCTTTCTCCCCTGAGCTGCTCTTCGCTCATGGGAACACTGCCAGAGATCCCTGGTGGGATTTTAGGATTGACTTTTCAATCACTTTAAAGGGGTCAGTCAGAAAGTCTTTAATGTGCCTTCAGGGTTTTAGTAGTGCAGTGCGTGTCACTTAATAAATTGGAAAAGCCTTCCGGTTCATTCAATAATACTCTTAATCAAACACAAAACAATGTTGCATTTGCTCATCTCGCAAACACGAGTGGTCATTTCGTTTTGTGTTTTTATTCAGGCACATGGAATGGCACGACCAAGGTTGCGATCAAGACCCTGAAGCCAGGCACCATGTCTCCAGAGGCCTTCCTGCAGGAGGCTCAGATCATGAAGAAACTGCGGCATGACAAACTAGTGCCTCTCTACGCCGTGGTGTCGGAGGAGCCCATCTACATTGTAACTGAATTCATGGGCAAAGGTGAGGAAGAGGTCAAACCCACAAACCAGAAGTCAAGAGTAAGCACTGGTCATAGATGCACTTGAAGGGATGCATGCAAACAAGTTGATAGGTTTACAAAACAGTGATGGAAACTGAAACATGTTACAAATGTGCCATAGTTCTAGCTCTATAGACAGGAACCATATTCTGTTTGTCATGAATAGTTGCGTAAGTTATACATACAAAAGCTTCAGTGATACGATTGGACCTTTTATTCTCCAAGTGTTTCTCCCAGGCGGCAACCTCCACGTAAACATGTGTTCTCTCTAATGGCCAGCAGGGGTCGGCCACTCTGGTTGCAAAAAGAAGATTGTTTAGAAGTCTGAGAAAATGACCCTCCTGTCTTCATTTATTACCTGAGGCTTACACAAGCCAATGGGTGACAAGAGGTTTGCGGAGTTACTGTAGTATCGCAGTCTATGGTTTCTCCTCGCAGCAAGCCTTTATTCTTGTAAACTGTAGGGGGGGTTATTTGAGCGTTTTCTGATGCTGAACTCTCCTCTCAACTGATCCTGCCTTTTTATTTTAGTGTTGTGTTTGTGCAACGCTCGGACAGATGTATTGATTCTGCTCGACTCCTCAACTCTTGACAGGTAGTTTACTGGACTTCCTGAAGGAGGGAGATGGTAAATACCTGAAGCTGCCCCAGCTGGTGGACATGGCTGCTCAGGTAGGATACAAACACAAGCACAGAATCTCCCTTTGTCCCTAACCTGCCCAGCTGCTGTTTTTAAATCTGCGTAAGAGAAGGATTTACATGCATCAGCAATAAAGAAAGAACGCTCCTTGCCAGACGAATGTGCAGGTGTGCAAGAGTCACATATGCAGGCCCCGTGATTAACAGTTTGCTCTCCATCGGGGTGTCATATTTAATATTGGACATCTCTACCCTGCCCTCCTCCTGTAGATGCCTCCCCTCGTTCTTCACCACTTAACTGCCACTGTAGCACTTAAACACAGCTCATCAGAGGCCACTTGAGCATGCTGGTTCAGTCACCAACCCTGATCTGCTCTTAATTTGCCTCTCCAGGCTCCCTCTTCTTCTCACTCAGCAGAGTAGCCAGTGTGAGGAGATGGCTTTGTTATTTAATAAATGCCTGCATTAATAGCTGGGCCTCAAAAAAGTGTGCATTTCCTTAGATGACAACTTGCTCTAATCCCTTTTTTAATTAAACAATATTTGATCTCAATCTTTTTCTTTTGCAAAATTCTCAAATTATTTGTCTTTGACTGTTTGCTTTGGTTGCGTCCTGATGCTATTTCCTCAATGCCGAACCCTCCCCCCCTCACACACTCACTCCTCTCTCTCTCATTCTCTCAGATCGCAGACGGCATGGCCTTCATCGAGAGGATGAACTACATCCACAGGGACCTGAGAGCTGCCAACATTCTGGTGGCCGATAACCTGGTGTGCAAGATCGCAGACTTTGGCCTGGCTCGACTCATCGAGGACAACGAGTACACCGCCAGACAAGGTGTGTGTGTGTGTGTGTGTGTGTGTGTGTGTGTGTGTGTGTGTGTGTGTGTGTGTGTGTGTGTGTGTGTGTGTGTGTGTGTGTGTGTGTGTGTGTGTGTGTGTGTGTGTGTGTGTGTGTGTGTGTGTGTGTGTGTGTGTGTGTGTGTGTGTGTGTGTGTGTGTGTGTGTGTGTGTGTGTGTGTGTGTGTGTGTGTGTGTGTGTGTGTGTGTGTGTGTGTGTGTGTGTGTGTGTGTGTGTGTGTGTGTGTGTGTGTGTGAGTTATAAATAAACTAGTTATTATGAACCCTTAATGTCTACTCTGGAACTTGAACTGATTTTTACTACAACACTGTTTTAACAACTAAATCCATCTTTTTTTTATTGCATGTGATGGTAAATTGAACATCTTTGAATGTCTTGTGTTGCTGTTTGATATTTTATTGACCAAACTATTGATAAATCAAAAAGACAATCCGCAGAATAATCAGTAATCACAAAGATTTAATCCATACTTGAACTTAAGTACAAGAGCATCGTGCATCCTGTTTATTTAGGCTAGTGTTGTACGCATTTATTGACTGAAGTTGATCAACAGGAAAGGAATGGTCAACAATTTAAGCGGCCAATAACAACATTCTTGCTTTTTACAGGATGTAGTTTGTGACTGCAATGTAAACACATACACGTGAATATGCTGCGCTCTGAGCAATTAATGTGGCATAAGAAGCGAGAAAGATGACTCACGGTGAGTGGGAGAGGAGGTCAGGGGTCAAACAAACACTGGACTTTCAACCAGGAGGCCGGTGTTGAACACTGGTGTTCACGTCCCAAAGTGTTTCTGAGCCGTCTTAAAGTTTGTTTTTTTTTGTGATGTTTGTGATGTGTTTTTATACACATTCTTTGTTGTTTTGTGTTTTTCTTAAACCCAACTAAGTGATTTTTTTATAAATAAATGGTCTGTTGCAACTCTAAATATATTGGTTATTCCTGACTTTGATTTATTCCTTCTTTTCAGGTGCAAAATTTCCCATCAAGTGGACGGCCCCTGAAGCGGCTCTGTACGGCCGCTTCACTATCAAATCAGACGGCTGGTCGTTTGGTATCCTACTGACTGAGCTGGTGACCAAGGGCAGAGTACCATACCCAGGTAACCATAAGCAGCACAGATGTGGACTTATCAGAAATGTATCTTCATTTGCTCTTTTTCAGTTTAAATGGGAAGCTGCGGTTTTCAGAATTTCTGGTTGTAAAGTTCTGCATTATCTTGAATACTTTGGTCATATTTTCCTTCATGGAAAACAGGAAGAATTCCTTCAGTTTTGTCTCGGCATAATTCCAACAGCTGCTCATCATCATCTGAAGCTTTTAATAGTATAGATCAGAATACTGAATGCATTACTATAAATATCTGTGATATGCCTCAACTCATGGGAAACAACCACTTACTCTCTCATGCATGACTTGTCTGCCTTCTCGTTTCTGACCCCTGCTGGTCGAGAGCAGTACTGCCGTTGACAGCGTTGACAGCGTTGACAGCGTTTGCTTGGCACTGATTACAGAGCGTGCCATATAGCAAACTTAACCACCATCTCTTGTCGAGGGCCATCTGGCTCCCGTGGCCCTTTTTTTGGTTTCAGAGCAAACCTTTTGGTCTAATGATTCACCCCAGAGCCTTTTTCCCCTTCTTAAAAGATGTAGTATGACTCACAGGACATTTGTGGCTCTTGTCCTGCTGTGCTGCAGTCTTTTTGGGGAGCTCTATTTCTATTCTCTTCTTTTTAAAACCTAGAAGCAGTTGGCTGCAGGAATACCAAGAGCGAGCATGGGAGCACATCATCTTTTCTATTTTAGTCTGTGTGTGTATGTGGATAGATATGACAGGCATGTTATTAGAGCTGAGGGTTTCAGATCCAAGACATAAATCACACTAACACCTCAGCATCCGACATACCACCGCCACCATATCCTGGTCTCAGCAGTTGCTCTGGGTCTAGCCTCTCTCGCTCTCTCTGCGTGTGTGTGTGTGTGTGTGCCCACTCTCCCATATGGGGAGGGGGAGGGGGGGTGCGGTTGTGACCATACCACTGACTCTGTGTCATAACCTCTTTTAGCTACAGTTGAGCCCCCCAGGGAGCTGGTTCAGCACCATGTCACAGGGTTCAGGACCACTGTCTTCCTGTCTTGGGAAGGATTCTGGTGCTCTAGTTGGGAAGGAAGAGGGCAGAAGATTAAGATGCACTGTTTGTATTTGATCTCCAAGAGTATTAGAGTAGTACACTGGGACAACTTCCATTTATAATTACATTTTATTTACTACTAACAATGTTTTTGCCCTGTAAGTGTTGTTGCATGAGTTTATTTAGTCATCTTTAACTCTAAGTGGTATGTGGGGGCTTTTTCACCTCCTGTCAGCTACATGATGCCAACATTGCTGCACACTTCAAACTAATCAGAACTTGCACAATTGTTTTGACCAGAAAACTTGGGAAAAGGCCACTTTTTGTATTAGGTTTTTTCAGGGACAAGTCACATTGACATAATTATCCAATAACTTAAAGGGACAGATCACCCCAAAACCAAAAATACATAATTACAATACATGAAACTGCTCAGAAAAAGGTATGTAGATTATCTTGAGTAACCAGGTCAGGATTTTTGAAAAGAGAGATTTGCTGTATTTTTTTGTTTGGCACCTCAAGCCTAGTGCCATATAGATCCATTATATTCAAGAAAAGGAAGACATCTCTACAACATATATCTTCAAAATTAGGCCACTCGCAACAAAGACATCTAAAATGATAAATAGCACGAAATATAAAAGCAAAGAAAAGTGTATTTTTGATTTTGGGATAACTGTCCCTTTTAACAAAAGAAATCAACATTCATATATTATTCCTTATTCTATTTCGCCGCCGTGTTCCCCTAAATCTTGATCCCTTATCTCATTGTTTCACTGTTTTGTTTTTGTCTGTTTCATCCATTAGTTACCTGCAACTACGGCCCTTTTAAAATGAGGGTAGCTCGCTCATGAATGGCTCGAATAGTGTATTATGTTTGATTAAAACGCTATCCAACTGCAGTCGGTTTAAACCATATTGCTATGTGTTTTTCCAGGGATGGTGAATCGAGAGGTACTTGAGCAGGTAGAGCGGGGTTACCGCATGCCCTGCCCCCAGGGGTGCCCCGAGTCCCTCCATGAGATGATGAGGCATTGCTGGAAGAAGGATCCAGACGAAAGACCGACCTTCGAATACATCCAGTCGTTTTTGGAAGACTACTTCACAGCCACGGAGCCACTGTACCAGCCAGGAGACAACCTCTAGTCTGGGGGATTCTATGGGGGGAGGGGCGGCATCATATGGAGGAACGTCAGTGAAGAACAACGCTTGGGATAACGTAGAACTTCAACATGGGGAAAAGCCTTGATGAGGCTTCAGAGAAATGGGTTTTAAGGCGACCAACTAGTTGCCCTAAACCACACTGGTATGTTTGCTAGAGCGGGAAGAACATGTCTTCTGCAGTAGAGGGTTGTCCCCCCGGTGGCAAATATGTGGGGGAGTGTCCAACTGTGCAGATTGGTGCTGATATGTGACACTGTGGGAACACCGCTAATCAGAATAATTCATATGAGATGGCCACAACACTGTGATGGAAATAAGAGGGATTGTCTTCTAATTTAAAATCAATGGCTTCTTACAGATTACTTTTTTACTTTCTTTTTTTTTTGATGGTACATTTCCCCTCTTTCCTCCAAGTCTCCCCCCTTTATTTTCTTTCACACACAGTTCTTTGATATTGGAGTCGAGATCTTTTTTATGCGCAAGTTTGGTTTGAATTTGTAAGTTGATGGGTTATGTTTTCGAGGCGACCAACAACCCGGGGTTGAATTGTCAAGTATGCGTCTGTAAGGCGTTGATAGAGAAGGTGTGAGGTGAAGTACATGAGTACTTTGTGGATGGACGAATGTACTGAGCGATCGATGCGGATGTACATAAAGTATGTGCGGAAAGATGTATTTTTAGCACGTGTGAGCAGGGGGATGAATGAGAAGACCGTGTTAAACATCTTACAAATTATATTTAATACGGTCACTTGAATGGCAAATCACGTTGACTTTATTATACTTTTTCATTCTTTTTTAAATTTTTTTTATTTAAACAGGGACTTGAAATCATATTTTGATAATATACACGTGCGGAAACATTTTTCCTGTTTAACATTTTATAAATGTTTTGACATTTCAGCTGTGAAAATGAAAATAGCATCTTGTCTTTTGTTTGGTGCACAGTTCTGATTGCTGTAACGTATTTCTTCTTGTGTCGCGCACATCGACAGTTCAACGTTGTAGAACCTGATAGATGGTCTAGAAATCTGTGGGATCTATTACATTCACATCATCAGGTAAATCATAGACGCAGCTGTTGTATTTCTTTCTTTTCTTCTCAGTAAAATTCCACCAAGCTATGACTTAACACAATGTCATTGTCCTGTGTCTGCTGGAGTTTAATCCAAAGCAAACGACAACAAACTAATATTTGAACTTGTAAATGCAACTATGCAAAATCAACCAGTGATCTTTTATGGAACAAAAAGTGTGAAGCGGTATTTGCCTGTGTCGAGTTTCCCTTTGTGGTTTTCTTACCGCCATTCCCAGTTGTAGAGACGATGGATCACTTCTGGAGTGAAGTAAGTAGAACGAGACAAAACAAACGGTTTGCACACACCATGTCGGGGATGTAGAGCGGACGTTGAGATTATGAGTCTAATAACACGTTCTTAGAGGTACTTTCACTGTCGGTCCAGCAGTAGGGGATGGAACATCTGAGGAGGTGTCAAGGCATCGCCTCATTGTCATTCAATAAGTGAGCTTAATTGGACAAAGATGTGAACTTTTTTTTTGTTTGTTTTTCTGTGCGTCACTCACAAGAACCTAATATGTGATTGTTCCTCAAGATGGGACTTGAACTAGTGGGGAGATGATAATGAAATAACTGAGAATGCTAACTAATATGATTTTGTACAGAAAAAAATAAAGGTTTTACTCGACGGTTTCCTTGAGCTCCTTTTGTTCTTGACGTCAACTAGACATTTATAAATCACTCAAGACTCCTCTGGTAGAACATATCTGCATTTCACTGGTGATTTATTTGTTTTTATTTATGTGCACTATTTGGCAATCGGTATGGTACATTTTCTTTTTACATTTAATAAATACGATTGACAAGATTATGCCGACTATACAGGACCACAAGCTTGGTTTTTGTCACAAAGAAGGTGCTTGTAGAAGTTTAGAAATGGAGCCGGTGGTTTTAGTCATCCTCGTCCCTGTAAAGAAAAAGTGCATTTGTCAGAATTGTAAGTTGTATAACAATAAATATTAGAACATAACAACGCAGAAAAATTAAGCACTTTTGCCTGAAGCTCAACATCTAATGACAACACGTGTCTTTTTTTTTATTTTTATGAAAAAAATCAAATGTACAGTAGAACAACATATTTGAAAGAGATGATGGATGACTGCTGTGTTACACTGAAGCTCATTCATGTTCTCACCTCACCAACTCCTTGAACTTGTTCAAAGCTTCCTGGACCACATACTGGATGAAGGCGGGGTCCCGCAGCTCCAGCTCCCCGGGAACAGAGAGGAGAAGTGGAGGAGAGTTCAGGATGTTCACCTCCACTATGGTCTCCGTGACAGATGCGTTCTGTTCGTCGTGGCTCTTGGGCGCCACCTGGAGGATGGAAGAGGTCAACTGTTACACCGACCAGCATCAGTCTCCAATATTAGATGTAAACTTTCTCCCCACTTATCTAAAATATGTTTCTCTCCACCATGCCTTTGTTTGTTTATTATATTGTTGTTTATGTATAATGTATAAATGTGCCATGTTTGATTCATTAATCAGGGACAGACTTGTGGGCATATCCTTCAATAATGTATCGTATGTAAATGATGACTCCCTGAAGACTAGTTCACCGTCTCAGCCGTGCACACTGTTATTCTGCCGTTCATCAAGCTCCTTCTCACCGTGGTGATACGGAAGATGTTCTCAGGAGGGCTGCTGCTCATCACAGTCTGAGCCACCCAGCTGGATTCAGCCGCCATGTTGCTCAGCCAGTTGATAGATTCTTCATTGTGGCGCCGGACAATAGACAAGATCTCGTCGTACTGCTCTTTGGACACATCCAGCATCTGGGAGACGTCGTCCAGCTCCACGTGCAGCTCCCGAACATTGGGGCACTCTGGAGACGAGAGGAGGAGCAGTCAGACGAGCGGCTGTGTGCAAAGAGGTCAGCCGAGGTCAAACACAGCGGTGGCGCTGCTTCACCTGTGAGCAGAGCTCCCTGGCACGCCTCACACTTGCTCTGCAGCTGCCAGCACTCTGACGTCTGCTTGCGAAGGTCTCGGCACAACTTCCTGTTCTGCAGGAAACGCGGGAAACTTTCTCTCCCTACACAAAAACGAGAAACGTGTTCAGCCATTGGATGTGTGCTCTTTATTGATTGGTAATGTGTGAAGATGTTTAGTGTTCAATCTAAATATCGGCGACGAGCAGCAAATCGCATTCCTGTAACGTGCTTTTGAAATATGACCAAGGAAATTCTTAGTCGACTGACGCACACAATTTTGTCGGTTTGTTTATTTAATGGACCCACAAAGACTCCACCTCCACTTTAAAGTGAGATAAGTGCTCATAAGACCAAAACAACCAATTAGTCGACAAGTAGTAGGAGACGTAAGAGATCCCTAGTGGTAGGAGACGTAAGAGGGGACAGCCCCAGTGGTAGGAGACATACGAGGGGACAACCCTAGTGGTAGGAGACGTAAGAGGGGACAGCCCAAGTGGTAGGAGACGTAAGAGGGGACAGCCCCAGTTGTAGGAGACATACGAGGGGACATCCCTAGTGGTAGGAGACATAAGAGGGGACATTCCTAGTGGTAGGAGACATAAGAGGGGACATCCCTAGTGGTAGGAGACATACAAGGGGACATCCCCAGTGGTAGGAGACATACGAAGGGACATCCCCAGTGGTAGGAGACATAAGAGGGGACATCCCTAGTGGTAGGAGACGTAAGAGGGGACAGCCCCAGTGGTAGGAGACATACGAGGTTGACATCCCTAGTGGTAGGAGACATAAGAGGGGACATTCCTAGTGGTAGGAGATGTAAGAGGGGACAGCCCCAGTGGTAGGAGACATACGAGGGGACATCCCTAGTGGTAGGAGATGTAAGAGGGGACAGCCCCAGTGGTAGGAGACATACGAGGGGACATCCCTAGTGGTAGGGGACATAAGAGGGGACATTCCTAGTGGTAGGAGACATAAGAGGGGACAGCCCCAGTGGTAGGAGACATACGAGGGGACATCCCTAGTGGTAGGAGACATAAGAGGGGACATTCCTAGTGGTAGGAGACATAAGAGGGGACAGCCCCAGTGGTAGGAGACATACGAGGGGACATCCCTAGTGGTAGGAGACATACGAGGGGACATTCCTAGTGGTAGGAGACATAAGAGGGGACAGCCCCAGTGGTAGGAGACATAAGAGGGGACAGCCCCAGTGGTAGGAGACATAAGAGGGGACAGCCCCAGTGGTAGGAGACATACGAGGGGACAGCCCCAGTCCTGCTGCTTCCCACTACCTTTCTTCTTCTCTTGCTGCACTGCCACGTGGATGTCATCAAACACCTGGGTCACCACAGCTCCAAACTCCTCCACCACACTCTTGCCGAAGTCAAAGAAGGAGTCCAGCACCTCCTCCAGTCCCACGCCCTGCAGGAAGCCCGAGTCCCGGCTGGCATCGTAGAGCTCGGTGGCGGTCTCCTCCGTCGGGATGTCGCTGTCGTTCAGGAAGGCGCTCTGGAGGACTCGGTCCAGCCTGCCCCTCATGCTGAAGACCAGGGCCTCGCAGCGACTCACCAGCAGGCCAACCTTGCTGGTCAGGTGGTTGAAGGAATCCTCGATGCGGTCGATCTCGGTGTCGGTGTTGTCAGGGTCCTGATTCACCAGGATGTCCCTTGCGTCCGTGCGAGGCTCCCGGGGGCCAAAGCGCATGGACACTCTGCGGAAAAAGTTATCCACCTGCAGTATGAGAAGTATACGAGGTGAGTTTATTTTACTATCGTGTCGGGCTGTGGTTGATAACATCGGGGTCACACTATGGAAATAAATGTACCTATTTTGCCAATATTTTCTTCTCTATATTATATATAGTATTCCAATGAAATATACTCTGGGACAAATAACACATTTTAAGGGACCAAGAGCAAAAAAAGGTTTTGGAACCACTGGTCTAAAGGAAATACGTGATTGCAAAATAAATTAGTTTTGTGGCACATTTACACTTATATAAGTGCAGCCGTGATTAATCCTAATTGTGCTACTGTCATTCATCACAAATGCATCTTTTGTCAGTGTTTGAAATGAACAGCGAGGCGATGACACCAATTCCAGCAATTGATTGCTAAAAAGGTACACTTTCAATTGACAACCATACTGTACGTATTATTTGTGGCTGCAAAAAGTTTGCAGGTTAGAGCACAAAAGTCCAAGCGGTCGTTTTCATACCTTGGTTTGGAAAAGGCCAAATCCTCTGCGGCAGGTGGAGGTGTAGAAGGCTTTACAAGCATCCTCCAGGCAGGGTCTGCACTCCACCCACTCAGACTGCAGGGAGTCTTGACACTGCTCCTCCGCCTCCTCCAGCCTCTCCGTCACCTCCTGAGCCAGTTGGTCTGCCCCCTGGAGGCAAAAGGGAAACATCTGTGATGGACTTGCTTTGATTTCCATCTGTCTTTCTCTCTGCGGATGTTGTTCTCGCCTTCTTCTTGTCACTGCTGTGTCGGAGGGACTTCATGAGGTGTTCATGCTTCTGCTCGTTTCTCCACATCACCTCCCTCATCTGCTTCACTCCATACAGAGCTCTCCTCACCTCCTCATCCACCAGTTTCTCCCCATTCAGGGACAACTCTGAGAGACGGAGGGAGAAAGAAACCTGGCTGAGATGTTTTGAAAAAACACTTATTTTTACAGACAAAACTATTGCCTCTTTAATTATTACTGCAATGCGATGTATATGCACTGAATAAATTAAAAACATCTAATTAAATGAAACTCAAATTGATTTAGTGTTTAATCAGAAGACACAAATGTGTGCTGTGTGGCTGCTGATAAAAAAACAATTACTTTAAACTCTGGTGCATAACATCACACATTCCCTCAGACACATGTAGATTCCTCTGTGCTGACTCACGCTTTACGGTGTCCTCTGAGATGCCAGTGGGTTGGTCCTGTGGGGCAGAATAAAGGACCCCCAGGGTCGCCACCATAACAACCAAACCGAGCAGCAGCTTCATTGTTCAGCTCAGAGCTTTAATAAAAGTTTTTAAAAAAAAGAAAAAGAGAAGTGATGATGATGACACATACACACACCAAGGAAACCAAAACAACAGGTGCTTTCTAGTCTGCTCCAGAAAGATAATAGGATTTGAGCTTAAGTGATTAAACATCAATACTGTACATGTGCCTCAGTAGGTCTGCCACTCGGGGGCGCTACACATCTGTCTAGACACAATAAACTACAGCCAGACGTCCATAGCTCAGGTCAGATAATGGCTTCCTTTGAGCTGGTTGGACACAGATGTGTCTCAATGATACATTTAGGAATCCTGCAGTAATACCAGTGTTACATAAAATGTATCATTTCATCTGATTTTTAATTTGAATCAGACTTCTGTAGCATAATATGAGAGCATGTTTAGACTGTAGCTTTTACACACAGATTGAGTTTCAGTTTGTTCTAAATCTAAATGTTTCTATTTCTTTGCTGCATAATTCTAACTCCACAAATACTGTAGAAGAGTTCCTTCTTCAGTGGACACCGAGGTCACTTATCAGGCTGACTGATAACAGCTTTGCCCGTGTTGTTGTTTTTGTTTACCATTAGGGGGTCAACAACAGGGGGCGAGCCCCCTAATAAGAGTCATCATAGGGCTCGGCTCAGCTTGAAAACTTGACTCGCTGTGTTTCTGTCTGGACTATCTGTTGCAGGTCAGGCTCCATCAAAAAAGCTGATATCATATCGTGTTTACAGGTTCATTTGTTAACCTGTAAACAAATGTTAACCTGTAAACAAGATAATCTCACCTGCTCCAGTTCCGCCACACGGGGAGTTACACGAGTTGGCATCCAGCAGGGATTTACAGTAAATGGGGATGTACTCTATTTATGTTGTTAAGGGTTTAAGCTGCTGGTACAATCAGCTCTATTATACCCTCCTCTCAACACACCAAGCTGTTGTTTCTAACGGGCACTAAGATGAGCACAAGAGGCATACAATCTGTACATAAATATATCATTATGAAATATAAACAAATGTAGAGAGGCACAAATTGATGAGACCAACGTCGCAGTAACCATCACAATATTAATCCAAAACATTCAAATTAGCAAGAAAACACAATGCAGTCGAAACGATAGGAACATGAATCTAATCAAATTATAGTAACATCTTATATTTAAAAAAGCATGATTCTAATCAAATAATCAACTCAAGTTAAATACAAACTACACGGTTATGATGACTAATGCCCAAAGAGACCATCACAGCAGAGGAACTCACCAGCAGATGACTGGAGGTGCTTCTCCACTGGTGGGAATAACCAAAGAGCTCCGTGTGGACGGCAGGCTGCAGGTTCATGAGGACCTACAGGTCTATTTGTGCTCGTCGCCCTCCAGCTTCATCCTATTACTGTCCTTGATGTCGGTTAATCCAGCATTCAACACACTGCCAGAGAGGTTTGTTTTACATAAGCGGTTGCTTCGTCATGTCAGACATGTTTACAGAGACATGTATTCATTTGATATACGTCATCATATATGGACAAATGTGTATTTTTGATTTTGGGGATTTCTGTCTTTTTTTAATCCCTACATGCAGAGAAGTAGTGTCATCACAGCATAGTGCTTCTGGCATTTGATCAATGAGGGAATTAGTCAGTGTGGGATTATTATTATGAACCTTAGTAAATCTCCAATAAGAAGAGATCACATGTGCTGGACCTGAGCCATGTGATGACCTCATGAGAGCAGAGCTGCATCCTTTTGACACATAGGCCACTGTAACTATATGCAACCAACCCATAACAGCTGAGTCATTATTTTGAGGTCCGTCATGTATAAATTACCACCAGCTAGTTTTAGATCGGCACCCAGATGTGGATCCAGAGTAGTTTTCATAAAAAAGAAAACATTCCTCCCATAGGTAGCTGCTTAGCATCTCCACTCCTGGAATGTGAGGACCTACTCGGGGTGAACGGGTTCCTCTCTCCCCATCTCTTCACTGGTGCCCCATCTCCATTAAATATGTGCCCTCTTTGCATTCTGTGACCCAGAAAATAGGGTCCTCACTGGATAATAATCAAAACCAGCTAGAGCTTCAGCTCAGTCTGCAGCCTCGCTGACACCTTCAACACCTGGTTCCTATAACACTGCAGGCAGGAACGTTCTTCCCATGTTCCCCCGCGGTTTACTCAGACGTAAAACAGTTGACAACAACAGAAAAAGGTCTGAGCCTACATGCACGCAATCCCAATGGAAGTAAATAAAAAAAGAAGCGTTTTCACATTATATTTGAACTTTTTGATCCTGGGAAACATGAAAGTTGTTGTTGATCTGATGTTGCACTGCTGAGTTTGTAGAGAGATTTATAAACGTTGAGGTTTAGCAGCAGGTCCATATAACTGGCTCACGATGTGGTCTTGTGTTAAGTTGTGTGTTCCTGATCAAAGCATCCTGTCCTGGACTGAAGAGATCAACAGGTGCAGGGGAGGAACTGCTTTACAGAGACCTGGAGTAATGGATGAAACGCTCGACGTCTGAGAGCTGTGTTGAGTTTTGTTTGAGGGAGCAGGATCGGCGTTATTGGAGCTCGTTCAACAGAAAAGCTTGAAGGGGAATGTGGAGCAAATATTTCCTCCGTCTAAAATACAATAATGAGCATGCAACAAGTGAGCGAGGCCTGGAAACTCCAATTAAAAAGAGTAACAGTTATTGCTTGAGGGATATTTTGCCTTTCAGCCAACTTCATGGTTAACAAACAGCAGATGTGAGGAATAAATATACTTAATTGTCTTCTATGAACACGGAATGATCACTCTGTCACTAATTTAAAGCTGCTATACTTAATATATGATGTTATTGACAAAACATCACAGAACTATGTGTAATGTGAAAAAGCTTTCGCTCATTGTGACAAACCTCCAGAGCATGACCCCCAGCTGCAGAATGTTATAGCATCTTTCAGCTCATTGTTTTAGTTTAATTGCCTTTAACTTTTTTGTTTTGGTTCAACCCCACCGCTCTGCTCAGTGTGTTCAGCTGAAGCGGCCCGCTGGTTTCAGTGGACACATTTGATGACTAGCTGGAGAATGAATTGGAGCACTCAGCAGCTGAAGAGACAGATATTTTTTTCTCCGGTGTCGGTAGAGACGAAACTACAAAATCCGAGCAAAAAGAGAAGGAATATTGGACTTCTATTGATCAGGTGGCCAGAAACACACAACTCCAAAATGAAGACTGACATTGCTCCTTGTGTGCTGGAAGTATAATAACATATACTATATATATATATATATATATATATATATATATATATATATATATATATATATATATACATTGCTCAAGTCAACTTTACAGCTTGTTGCTGCCTCCATGGGGCAAAATAATTATTGTACCGGAGGTCAGTTGTGCGGGCTCAAAGAGAGTCTTCACTAATGGATTTTATAGTGCAACATTTTGTCGTGGGAGTTGCATTAGTTGAGTTATTTTTAGATGATCATGTGTTCTTAATGCAAACCGGAATAAGGAACCAGATAAATATGTCTCAATATTGTCTAAAAGTAATAAGTCTGGGGCTGCTGTACCAATGGTACAATTGAAAATAGCAATTGTTGTTATTCATCTTATTTTCAGTAACACTCAAGCATGGTGGAAGTAGCTTCGCTAGCTAACTCCACACGCTTTAATGCTACACTGGTGACAGAAAGTGAGTGGCACAAAGTTGTTCCTCATCTGGCAACTGCAGTGTTCTTACATTGTGACAACAAGTGTGTCGATGAAGCATCAAGTCGTTAAATTTGCTTATAGTCAATTCTGTAAAAACTCAGTGAGACCGTGAATTGCTGTGAGTTGGTTAAGTTTCTACAGAAGTTAGTGCTCTACAGTGATCACAGTGGTCACAGTGGTCATAGCAGTGGTCATAGTGGTCACAGTGGCCATAGCAGTGGTCATAGTGGTCATAGCAGTGATCACAGTGGCCATAGCAGTGGTCATAGTGGTCAGTGGTCATAGTGGTCAGTGGTCATAGCAGTGGTCACAGTGGCCATAGCAGTGGTCACAGTGGCCATATCAGTGGTCATAGTGGTCAGTGGCCATAGCAGTGGTCACAGTGGCCATATCAGTGGTTATAGTGGTCAGTGGTCATAGCAATGGTCACAGTGGTCATAGCAGTGGTCACAGTGGCCATATCAGTGGTTATAGTGGTCATAGCAGTGGTCACAGTGGCCATAGCAGTGGTCATAGTGGTCAGTGGCCATAGCAGTGGTCATAGTGGTCACAGTGGCCATATCAGTGGTCATAGTGGTCACAGTGGCCATAGCAGTGGTTATAGTGGTCAGTGGTCATAGCAGTGGTCATAGTGGTCAGTGGTCATAGCAGTGGTCATAGTGGTCACAGTGGCCATATCAGTGGTCATAGTGGTCACAGTGGCCATAGCAGTGGTTATAGTGGTCAGTGGCCATAGCAGTGGTCACAGTGGCCATAGCAGTGGTTATAGTGGTCAGTGGCCATAGCAGTGGTCACAGTGGCCATAGCAGTGGTCATAGTGGTCAGTGGCCATAGCAGTGGTCATAGTGGTCAGTGGCCATAGCAGTGGTCATAGTGGTCACAGTGGCCATATCAGTGGTCATAGCAGTGGTCACAGTGGCCATAGCAGTGGTTATAGTGGTCAGTGGTCATAGCAGTGGTCACAGTGGTCATAGCAGTGGTCATAGTGGTCACAGTGGTCACAATTGTCATAGTGGTCACAGTGGCCATAGCAGTGGTTATAGTGGTCAGTGGTCATAGCAGTGGTCATATCAGTGGTCACAGTGGCCATAGCAGTGGTTATAGTGGTCAGTGGTCATAGCAGTGGTCACAGTAGTCATAGCAGTGGTCATAGTGGTCACAGTGGTCACAGTTGTCATAGTGGTCACAGTGGCCATATCAGTGGTTATAGTGGTCAGTGATCATAGCAGTGGTCACAGTGGTCATAGCAGTGGTCATAGTGGTCACAGTGGCCATAGCAGTCGTCATAGTGGTCACAGTGGTCACAGTTGTCATAGTGGTCACAGTGGCCATAGCAGTCGTCATAGTGGTCACAGTGGTCCCAGTGGTCATAGTGGTCATAGTTGTCACAGTGGCAACGGACATAGAATGGCCGCAATTGATCTCAATGGTAATGTCCTTCTCCTATTCTATTTACATGACTTTAGCACTCTAGTTTTTGGATTTGGGAGAAAGTTACTTGTGTTTACTAATATTTGTGGACTGTCTTACTAAAATAGTTGTGGTTCCCCTCAAAGGCAACATCTTTTCCCTCTATCCAACATGCAAACTAAGGTAATCACAATTAATTATTGATTAACAAGACAGTGACTTTAATTTTAGTGTAAGAAAACCGAAGTATGTAAATGAGGGCTGCTTTTATTTTGACAGACGCACACACACACACACACACACACACACACACACACACACACACACACACACACACACACACACATAAATCAGGGGGCAGATGGTGCGCACAGATGAGGGAACACGTGGTTTCTCCGTGCAGCACCACTTCCTCTCACGTTTGGATTCCTTCACTTGTTGAGTTTCTCCGGTTACTGCTGCGGGTACCCGCAGAGTGCTGAGCTGGACTCGGATACACCCTCACCTCAGCATCTCTCCAAACTACCAGATACGCGAGAAGATAGTTGTCTCACTTGCTCTTGCAACTCGTATACTTGCATTCCCTACACTTGCAACACAGTCCATCCCTGAGTTACCTGCTGCCGGAGACCGTCCCCAGTGTGAGGACTCCCGGATGGAGCTTTGAACTCTCCTTCCTCTCGACTCCAACTATCAGTGGGTATTTGGATACTCGCAGATCCAAGGTGCTGTGCGCTCAGAGGGAGCTTTTGGGCAAATGCCAATGCGATGCTGCGGATTTGACTTCAAACAACAGCTTCACAACGGCAGAGTCCTGTAAACCACAATGAAAGGTAGGCTCACTCACAGGAGGCAGAGAGACCGAAGTGAACTGAAGCACGCGCCGCGGTTCCATTGATCATCATCATCGGATCTATTTTGAGCTCGTGCAATATTCCTGTGGCATTTTGTTTGTCACTTTTCTGCCTCTTTCTCTCGGTTGGAGACGCGAGGAATGCGTGGGCTGCATCTCTCGTCTGACATCTGGTTTCAATAAGGGGAACTCTGCTTGGGATTGTTTTGCATCTGGCTGCTGCCGCACATCAAACACTAACCTACACTCACAGAACTATTCACAACAGAGCACAACTAAAATACACATGGCAGTAACTTCATCCAGGCAGCGAATCTTAGTCAATTAAAACGTTGTGTGCGCCTTTAAAGAGCCTTCTCCTCTTTTTTTTTAAAGACTTGCACACGCTGGATCAAAAGTTTGCCATAATGCAAAAGGGGCAGCTGAAGGAAACACTGATTCAGTTTAACTCCCGTGTACGAACTGCTTTATTGTGGTGGGCCATAACTCGCGTGCGCGCATGCTCACTCGCGACTCTTAATCCACTGATTTGCTGCCTTTCGACGCGTTGGGGAATGTAATAACAGAGCCAAAAGTGCGTGAGTCACGGTGGCCATTAGTTAGCAACTCATTTAAATAAAGGTTTATTTTAAGATTGCCAGATGTGATTCTCATGTGGTGCCCTGATGTTTTGTGCATGTCATTCTCACCCTCTCAAGGCTTTTACAGGTCAACAAGCCCCCGAGCCAATGTTACATTGAACACTACATGACTCCTGCCCCCTGGTGGTCCGTCTTAGAATACCAACACAGAGCGTTTTTATTGTGGACATGAATATAAACATTTCTCAGATCTCACAGTAGATATTTAATGTGACTGCCATGTTAGCCACTTCCTGTTGCTCAAGTACAGTGAGAGGCGACGGGACTAGTTATTACAGGTTTGTAGTGGCTGTTATTTGTTTTGGGTACTCAATTTATTCTAAATTTACGGTTTCCTTTTTGTAGTTCTTGTAGTTGTTTTATAAGAACTGGACAGCACTGTTGAAACATCTGCAGGTATTCTGTAGGACCAGCATGCACCTGTGAAGGTCTACATTTTTCCTTTTTAACAGAGCTACAGAAGCAGCAGCAACCATGCTTTCTTTATTTTTTGTTTGCTTGATTGCTAAATATAGATATACCGCAAAAAACCTGTATAATAACTAGTGTTATTGAAACTTCAATCATTCTTCCGTGGACAAAATGTACTCGTCCACTGATGAAAGCCATGAGATGTGGTCAAAAGCTCAGGACGTTGTTGTGATTGTTTGTCACACTGCAAATACTTAATGTATGATCAACAAACTTCTTTTGACTGCATAACGTTTATTGCTGTGGTGCATCAGTTATACTTTGATGTTAACCTTGTTTTATTGTGATTATTCACTAAGAGCCACTACAGAGACAAACACTAATATGTTTAATATACAGGAAGCAAAAAGCACAATAGTCAATTGTAATTTTCACAAAAGATATTTTACATATATCAGTCCCAGTGAGCACTCACTTGAAAAAATATAGTAATTAAAATGCTGTTTAACCGACAGTTATGTGTATTTAGGACGCATAAATGCTGTTCACTTTTCAAATAAATTCATCCCAGTTTTAACAACGATGCCTCGACATCTTTTGACCTGCAAAATCAGTGCTCATTGGTATCCATTTAAGTGGTGTTGAGCAATCCCTCTTAGGTCTTATGGCTCCAGCAATATTAAACCCAAATGACAGAGTTTTGACTCATTAATCTATTTTCAAATCCACTCTGTTTTCAATCCTTTGGGTAAAATGCAATGAACTCCATTTCCCCAAATGGCTCCTGAAAAGCCAAGCATACTTTCGGTAACATTACCATTGTAATGGGACACAATCATGTTGCTTGGAAACACAAACAGGACACCGAGTATTGGAGTTGTTGGGAAAAGGATTCCTCAAGTAAGATGTGGTTTGAGATTATCTACAACTGTTTGGATTGTTATTGTCACCTCTTAACTTGCTCTGCTCTCCGTCATGAGATGCCGACTCAGAAGTCACTGTGATTTCTCACAGGTTTAAAATCAGTCCTACCTATTAACTTAAGGAGGAGACATGCAATGCACCACGAATAAGACAATGTCCCATCTGCGGTTTTCATTCGCCTTTTCACTATAAGGAACCATTCTACACTTCTCATATTGCCTCACCCGACTGCTTTTTTTTTGAAGATGTTCGGGACAAATGTTTTTTTCTTTATTTTCCATGACCATGGATGATGACGCAGGAAAAAAAGCTTTGAATTGGCAAAGTTCTTACCCATAGACGTAAGAGCGGTTTGAAAAGAGGTGACGCTCACGGCCCGTCAGGTCGTGGGAGTCATCCCACCAAGTGAAGGAAAAAGATCTGAGCTAATCTGAGCAAGACGGGGTGTATTTTTTATTTGTACGAAGCCGTAATAAACATTCTGAACGTCCATTAATATAGCAGCAAACAACAATTATCTATGGAAATATATGGTGGAATAAAGTCTACCTGAGCAGAGACTGAGGTCGCTCTCAATCTCAGATATTGCACCTTTAACATTAAGCAGTGCACAAAGAACGGCTTCAGTGGATTTTAACACAGTGAAAAAAGGATATATTTAAAAAGGACTGAATAAGGCTAACAGGCTTGAAATTGATTGAGTTACTTCATTCTTGACCTTTGAAATGGTAGTTGGAGAAGAAATAGCCCATGTGCCACTTAACAGCCTGTCCTGGAGCTTTCAACAGCATTTCACTGTCTTCATCAGAACTATTGCTGATCTTAAGAGCGAGGGCTCTGGATGAAACGTTGACATTGACTTTAGATTGTTTTGTGTCTGAGTGTTGTGGAGTTGAAAGTCCTTCCGCCTTGGCATGCTCTCTGTTGTGAGGGGAGGCTTGGCTCTGGGTGTCTGGAGGTAAAGAGTCTGGATATAGGGTCACACAGGAGGTTTTTACATGTGAGATTACATGTGATTCTGTATGACGTGGGATACTCTGTTTACGGCTGAGTGAATGCAACGTTCCTCTGAGTGTTTCTGTATTTCTCTCTCCATGTACACAAGCCGTGCAGAGAGCTTCTCTGATGAGGTTTGTGTTGTAATAAACAAATAAAGCTATTTTAGTCTGAGGCTCATCATTACAAAAATGTGTTCCTACTTTATTTTTAAAATAACAAAACAGAACATACCTGGAGAGCAATATACACACATAGAGTCAAATTAACTGTGTCCCAGTTTCTAATTTCTTTATTTCTGTGTTCTCCCTCCAGACGATTTTGCTGACGAGGAGGAGGTGCAGTCCTTTGGTTATAAGAGGTTTGGTGAGTATCAAGTGACATCTTGACTTCCAGCTGTGAACCTTCACTGGTTAATATCCCTTATGCCACATCCGGAATGTCAATCCTCCAAATGATTGCATAAAGACTATTTTCTCTAAATACAATATTTTGCTTGGCTGTAATAATTCACAAGGTCAGTAGAAGGCCACACCTCATTTCCCAGAAACAAAACTTATTTTTGGCTGCTACTTTCCTTTTTAGTTCCCTGTTACAGCAGATGGAAAGGACAACCGCAGCATTCTGGGTGTTCCTGACCAGTTGCCTGACTTTGTAACTATATCAGCATCTCAGTGTACTTTTATTTCACTCAGCACAAAACTACACATTGATCTAAAATCAAAACAAATCATTCTTGAAATGGTTCACTGCTGATTTCCGTTTCTTCAAGTGTATCTGGTTCTGAGATCCAAATGTTTTCCAGACAGGTTCACAATCTCACTCACTCATCGTGCAATAAAAATGTTACCCATTGACCAGATGTTGGTACTTTCTCCAGCTGTGTGTAGCACGTTCAAAAATGTTACATTAACAAATTCCTTGAGTTCGAGCGTATCTCCTGACACGCAAGAAAGACACAGTCATTTCCCCCGGGAGAGGTTTTAGCAAAATATGCAAAACTTCTCACGAAAACTAGCACTGAGATTTGATTCTGGGTCTCAAAAGACTGTTATGTTTCGGCATCAATAGTTATTCAAAATAACTGATAATTTAGTGCCTCTGGCCTGCGTACAGGGGTCAGAGTAATGTTACCAGCCACCACAGCGACACAGGTGTTTTCACCTTGTGAGTCTGTGTGTGAGTCTGGTGTTTATATGTCTGTCACTTCAATAGCATCACGACTTCACAGGTGTAAACCACGTCGAGTTTATTTTAGTTTTACATTTTGTTACCAATACCAGATTAATTTTTGTATAAAAACATGGACAAAGCCATATCTCTCTCTTTATTGCATTCATGTGTAATGTTGTTTTAATTATTTTTGATCAAAGAACAAGTAAACATGATTTAAGATTACGACTAAGCAAGTTGGTTCCTTCAATACTCACTCTTCCATCATTCGGCCTATGTTGGGAGTGACATACATAATAACATAGTGACTACAATTTCTCAGTGCTGTTCCTGGAAACTAGAGTCCTGTTTAATGTTTATAAACATGGCCGCCATTAGCCAATAATTGCCTTTCTGCAGCTCTACAATAATCTTGTGTGGGCCCAAGTTTTCTGGAGCTTGGTCCCATCATCAGTGATAATATTATATTAGTGATAAAATGGCCTCAATGCAGAATGAAAGTAGGCCTGGAGACGAACAGTAGCACATTTCACACCTTGACCCATTGGAGCTAGAATTAGACATTCTGTAACTTCTAAAACGACATGGCACTAAAGAACCCTTTCTGTAGTTTGAACCTTGAGCTGTTGTGTTTAACTCTGTATCAGTGTCTTGATCTATGTCCTTCACATATAGCACCAAATGTAATTTATCAATACAATATAGCATAATAGAAACACCTGATATGACACCATGTCCATAATGCACTAAGCACATACTTATATTGCATTATCATCTACTTACCACTGAATAAGTATAGTTAGGCAAATCTTCATAATGCTTTCTAGCAATAATATCATAAAACATTATACATTTTTATAATGACTTACAAGGTAAAATAAATTATAATCTTTTCATAATTAAATATAATCATGTATCAAATCAATCAAATGTTATAATGTATAAAACTATGGGAATTATAACACCTTTAAAATGATAAATAGTGTTATGAAACACAATTAATATGTATGAACTCTATATACAATAAACATTCTCCTAAATTCACTGTTTCCCACCGCTCCTACACACTGTTGTTATTCGTGGTTGTAGCAGTAGCTTATCTCTCTTTGATAGCTTGTGAAGAACAATAACTTCAGTGGGATGTATTTGTGTCTCTCTGTAACTTCCTCCTGCTTCTGTCCCAGAACAGTGATCAAGTTTCAACACTTTGAGGTGAAACGGTCACAGTGGTCGCTCTGATTTAAGAGGTGTTTCAGAGCATGTGTGTCATCCAGACACTCAGCAGTCGTACGTCAGGAAGTGTGTGTGCAGTAGGAGTCCACATTGTGTGTCATCACGATGCATTTACACATTATACGTGTGTTTACTCGATTTTCTTTACAAGAAGAGGAGATTTTCGGCATCCAAAACATAGCATGTTTAGCATGTTGAAGAATTACTGAACACATATTTACGTATAAGATCTGTACTTTTGACTCTCGCTACTTGACCTCTGGAGACTAAGCAGCTGTACGGGACCAAGGGTTGAAGGAACAATCCAACAAAAATGTAGCTGTTGAGTATAAAATACTCACTGCTTGAAAAAACGTTCACAGAAACGTCTCCATTAACACAACAGCAACATCCTGTGACTGCTGAACCATCGAGTTAGATCCTGTTCTGAAGCCTCTGCTTTTGCTGTTTCTCCACTCATGTGTTCAGGGTTTATTTTTAAAAGCAATAGTTTGAGGATTTTAGGAATTATGCTTCTGATAGATGAGAAAATTGATCCCACTGTCATGTCTGTGCGTTAAGTATGGCGCTAGAGCTAGGAGGCAATTGGCCTAGCTTAGCATACAGCCAAGAAACAGCTAGCCTTGTGTAACTATTTCTCAACAATCCACCCATCCGTCCGCTTCTATGTAACATCTCCACCGCAGTGACGACAAGACTCATAAGTCACTACCCCTGCTTCTTGTTTGTCCCAACAACTACAAATTGTAGTTTTACATTTCTGTTTGTGGACAGAAGAAGAAACTAGATAGAACGTGTCTATAAGTGAGCTTTAGAGGTGCTGGTGAACATATTCATGAACTCTGGACAGAGCCATGATAGCTGTTTTCCCCTGCTTCTGGTTTTGAAGCTAAGCTAAGGCTAGCTGTTTTCCCCTACTTTCGTTTTTTGTAATGCTAAGCTAATGCTAGCTGTTTCCCCCTGTTTCCGGTCTTAATGCTAAGCTAATGCTAACTGTTTTCCCATGCTGCCGGTCTTAATTCTAAGCTAAACTAATGCTACCATTTTCCCCCTGCTTACGGTCTAAATGCTAAGCTAAGCTAATCACCTCCTTGCCCAGCTCAAAATTTAGAGCAGAGACATATAAGTGATATCAATCTTCTCATTTCGCTTACAGCAATTTAAATTTTTTTTATATTAGTAATAGTATTTTCTAAAAGCTTTAACTATTCCTTTAAACATGTCATATATCGGTGGCTTCCACACATACTTGTGTGCTGGCAGAGAAATATGTTCTATGCTTCTCGCGTGTCCTCAGTCGGGAGAGGAATGTAGTTCTTGACTCATTTTGACATCTGCTTTCCACAAGAGGTCTATTATCCCACCGAGAGTCCAAACCTGAGAATGTCCAAACCTGAGAAGTTGCTGAGCCACTTCCTGTATCCACACTGGAAGTTTATTCAGTCCAAACCTTATATACCCTGAGTGAGAGGTGGAGAGGGAGAGGGCAACATGGGCCTTCAGGGTCTATGCTAGGGCTGCGCTGTCAGCAATGTGTTGAGGGAAGAGGGGGATGGAAAAAGAGAAAAGAATACAACCTCAATTGGAGATTGAGGTTGTATTCTTCACAAAAGTTAATTAATCTAAATATTGTACACCTGCTTTATTTATTTTAGTGTTCCCCGGGGCTCAGTAGTTACTTCTACCTTTTTTAATATGCTTATCTTTTTTTCTAATTCAAAAGGGAAACATTTGTCAAGAGTTTTATTTTTGGTCGACGAGTCACATTCCTTGCTCGACCTATTTTTGGGAGCACAACAACAAGTGGTTTTAATTTACAGGGACTTTATTACCAGAAAAGAATGTTTTAGGAATGCCTGCCTGTTACTTAAAGCCCCCTCCAGGGGATGCATGCATGCAGTTTGTGTTCTGTCGTCCTAATGAAAGATTACTCGCTCATGTTTTCAATAAAGAGTGTAGTGAATCGGAGAGGGAAGAAAGACAAAGAAAACATTAAAGGATCACATAGAAGCAGACATTACCAAAAGGGTAACACAGAGCACTGCTGGGTTGACTTGTTGTTGATCTTATCGCAGACCTGCAGATCTGCAGGAGCTGTCTGTAACTGGTCAAAAAGATGGTGGGTCAATCCTGGATTGACCAATGACAGGCAGGCGGGAATGCTTCCCAGACACGACACAAATCACTGCATCCTGGCAGGGGCCAGCTAAAGCATGCCATGAGGATTTCTGTTGGGGGGGGGCGGGGGACAGACAAGAGCAGGTCAGCTGCAGGTCAGCTGAACAAAACCCTGCACTCAAGAGCAGTCCCTCTGTTTAACACCCAGCTTAACACAGATGATAATGACTTAGATGCAGACGCGTGGTGAAGATAAATCTGCTGCAACACACCTTGCCAATCAGTAGAGGCATGTGTTCACACAGCGGAGGTAAATCATGAAATATGACTACTCAGTCTTTTCTTTCCACCCGTAGCTGTTATAAAGCAGGATAACAGTTTTCTTTTTTTTTCATCACAGTGTCCTTATGAATTCATCCTGGAAAATTCTGGTTCAGGAATAATTTATCTACTGCCAATGTTTGGTCCCAATGCAGGAAGGTATTTGCCCTTTATGCACTGAGACTGACAGTAATGGTATGTTCCCACCAGCATGTACACAATTTACCTTTACTCACTACGAACGGACAGTTTCTCACATAGCTGCTTTTCTGGCACACAACGAAGTATGTGTGTCGTTCGAGTTATATCACAGATAATTGGGTTGTTGTTGACCTCGACAATCAGCTTTTCTACTTCTTTTTTGTGTGTGTGGTTATTCTGATTTTTGAGAACAAATATGGTTCAGGTTTACAAGAAAACCTGGGATTGGTTGTTGCCGAGTTGTTATCCCACGGATCATAGAACATCTGCATAAAGTTGAACCTTTCTTTACTTTCCCATGTCTTTGCGTAGTAAATTGCCACAGTTCACAATAAATTGCATCCTGTTGCTTCTCAAGTGTTTGAGTCTGTATGTGTGAACAGGGTGTACTTGTGTGAATTAAGAGGCTGTTCTCATACGGCGTTGGTAGCTTTACCAAAGAACAATTAAATCACTGTAATTTGTAGATATCCCACTAAATCAAATTGTATGTAATCCAAGTAATAATCAATCAGGTAAGATAACGACTGTAAAAAGTCACACAGACACAAACCAACACCGGCCTTTTTCCTCCAGGAGGTGTTCTGTGTGAAACGAGACGTCGACATTGATTTATTTGTCACGTAACTTCTGTTCTGTAATGCCACTTCCGTCGTTATTTTAACCCAAACCCTGAACCTTTCCTCAACCCATCCAAGTAGTTTTGTTGTCTAAACCTAACTAAGTGGTTTCTTGTGATGGCGGAAGTTTATTTTGAAAAGACTGAATGCATGTAACAAGCGGGAAATGACACGTGTTGCTGGACATTCTGTTATGTGCAGCTCGACAGGAACACTGGACCCAAACGCCGTCAATGATGGAAAAGCAACTTTATTGCTAAACAGGATTCCAAAAACAGGCTTCAAAAACCAGGATACAAAACACGCACACAAGATCTTCCACGATCTAGACAAGACGAACCGACAAAGGGGAATGACACAAACAGGACTTAAATACAGAGGGCTGGTGCAGGTGATTGGACACAGGAGGAAACAATCAGGGACAGGGCAGACAATCACAGGGACAGGAAGTGCAGAGAAACAGAGGACACGAGAGACAAGGACTTCAAAATAAAACAGGAAACACGACACAACACTACAGATCCTGACACATTCTTAGTTAAAATGCATGAAAAATAAAAAATAAAAAAACTGTTTTCAAGATATACAAATTGTGGTATTAGGACAGGTTGGATTATCTGAGTTGTGGATGGGCCTGTAGTGCATTTTAGGTTCATAAAAGAGACAAGAGTTAGAGCTCTGTTGTAGACCAACAATTGCTGTTGGGTTGTTTTCAACCTTTACCATAACCTCAACCACAATAACTCTGCAGTAATCATATCCATATTCTAGTTTCAGTCATTGAGCAAACCCCTGGGCAACATTTTAATTACCGTGAACACATATTGAGAAAAAGTTGCAGTGCTCAGCATTGGTGTATGCAGATAGTAATGTGTATGGAACTGCTATGGAACATGTTCATATATGGAACAGCATGAACTCCTGCATGGCTCCATTTCTTATCAAGCTTGGAGTTCAAAATGAACTCCAGCTGCCTTGATTTCCATCTTATTTTTATAGCAAGCTCTTATTAAACACATACTGTACAGATATCGCAATACAGATGTTAGAGAAAGACCCGTATTAACTCAATATGTCAATGAAAAAGGATTTCACGTCTAAAACCAGACAGTTCTGGAGTTTCAGTGGAGCTTTTGTCAGTAAGCGGTGTTTTATATAGTCGTGGTTGCTTTTGACCGAAGTCGGCTTAACCACCTCATCAAGCTCCTTCACACCATTTAATGCTATGTGTCTCCGAGGGGTACGTCGGCCAATGGCAAAGAAGCACCATCAACCGACTGTCGTCTGATCTGGTGTCTTGTTTCACATAATGGATGTTTGTTGAGCTCTCCTTTCCCTGCAGGTTTTGGCTCAATCAAAAGAATAACACACACAAGTATTGGAAGTGTCTGACTCCATTTTCTGTCAACTAGTCTCAGATATGCTGAAGAAGTGCTATGCTGCATGTGGCTCAGCTTCAGTGTTACTCTTAATGGAGGTTTTTTTGGCTCCAGAGAGGGCCAACATCAACCTCGCTGCTTCCTCTGTTTGAAAAAAAATAATCAGAAAGCGAGAACGAAGAATGTGTAGTTTTCTTTGTGCAGAGAGTCAGTGCAGCTCACTGTCCGACTCTCAGACGTGCCTGAGCTATGTTTGTTGCTCTGGCTGTGATTACATTGGCAACACACAAGCACACCACTCGTTCTTTCTTGTTTACACTTTTTGTTTTTCTTTTTTGAGATACTGAAAAATGTTGAGTGTTGTGCAAAGTGGCCAGCCTTTTGGAGTTATTATCTTTTATTTGGTTCTTTCCTTTGACTCTGCTCTCAAGTGTTTCAGATGACTGTTTCAAGTCAGGCATGTGTTTGTGTATTCACATCTGTACATCTGCTGCAAAGGAAAGATATCAGAACCGCCTGACTGAACATACTTGGAGCAGCTTTTATGTTTGCAGGATCAACTTCACCGTGTTAAGTCGAGTAGCACAATAATAGTTCAGTGTTGGTTCACCCGCATTGCGCCAAATCAGATTTGTTTCTCACTTGTTTCAAGAGTTCTAACACTACACCCGTTAAATGGAGGTTATTGACATTTAGTGTCTTTGAGTACTATGAAAAGCGCTATATAAATTAAATGCATTATTATTATTATTATTATTTAATTTGTAGAGATTATAAAGCATTACACAATTATCTTTTGTCTTTCTAGACGCACTGTCATGTTTTCTTTCCTTTTTTTCTTACCATTGTGTATACAAATGTATGCATGTGTGCAAGATGTTTAAATCGTTAGCCTGATAATAAGGAGTTGCAAAACAGTTGTCTTGTCATGTGCTGATTTAAGAGATGTTATTTCTGTGCATTGATTCTCCACACACTGCATATGTTGTCAGTAACATCAAAGCTGGTCATTTTTCTGTCAGTATCTTTCTGGCTCTAGCACAGGAAGACGACACCAACATTCTTAAGATTCTGATATGATTAGTTGTTTTTGCAACTGTGGAAACAGCTGGACAGCAACATACCTGTTTGATTAATTAATGATTTGAGATGGAATTCAGAAGCCTTGAGCCATTTAATGAACACAATGTGTTGTATTGGGGGGCAACAACAAGAGAGAGATCCCAGAAACCTTCATGACATGACTGCACCAACAACGATTACGAAAATATAATTGTTCTATGTTGGACAATTTAAATATGGCATCTCTTGATAAAATGTTCATTTAAAGGGACAGTTCATCCCATATGTCTCCTCTTACCTTTAGTGCTATGTATCAGTCTTGATTGTTTTAGTGTGAGTTGCTGGGTTTTGGAGATATTGGCTGTAGAGATGGCTGCCTCCTTTCCAATATAATGGGATATGACACTCAGCTTGTGGTGCTCAAAGCGCTGAAAAAGATTAATTCTCATGTTGAATCCAGGAACTATGGTTGAAAGAGAATAGTTCCAACCTAATACTTCTCGCTTTAATAATTTATTACATCACGTTTTGGCACAGACCACATTGCAGCTACACCGTCCTGAGTTGGCAGTTAGACCGCCCTCTCTGTGGTCGGCGTCTTACCCCAAAAAGAAAAAGCCAGACTTGGCTGGACGGCTGGCTGGGTCCAACATGGTGTGGTTTCATTGGCTCTACTGGGCGATGAAGCTTCTAAGTGGTGTGTGGGGATGATATGGAGTACAGCACAGACTCAGGCTGATGGTCATCAGGCTGATGATCATTGTTGCTGATTCTGTATCTTAAGTGCTTCCACAGCGAGCCTCACAGCATTCATAACCACACAGAAACCCAACTGCACAGATGGTCCGTGACGTTAACGGCACAGTTCAATTTGGCACCCTAGCAGTGGTTTTGGGTTTGCATGAATGTGTGACGATATATTCTGGAGACAAAATATGTCTCAGTTTATTTCTGTTTCTGTTTTTGTGGTAAGGTAGAGATTAGGAGGTGTCAGGCTTTTTGATTGATCTCACTGCGTAGGATTTTTAAATGTCTTCCCAGTCACAGATACTGGTAGTTATTTGTTCTTTTGTAACATAGTTACAATTATAGATTTTTGAAATATGGATCACACTTATATAATAAGTGCAACACCTGTTTCCTGTTAGTGGGAAGATTAGTTATTGAGATATTATGAGATCAGAGGCTCAGCACTTGCCGCATGGAGGTTTCAGTCCAGGAATATAACATTCTGTAAGACCCTTAATGAGACCCTCTTGTGCACTTTTCCTAAGCTTTTAAATGACTTAAACCAGTGACAGAAACTGTTTTATATTCCATGTGGGTTTTGTCCTCGAAGTGGCCAGTGCTTGTTCCATGTGGGTTCTTTTATTATAATCCTGTTTTACGCGTTGGCAAACAATATCACTCACTGTGCCTTTGGAACCAAATATTAGCCATGCAGCTCATATTGGAGAGCTCCTTTTTAGGAGTGAGATTGGTTCTTGAGCCGAATCTGATCAGCCATTGATTGACATGACATGGCTGGACCTCAGATAATTTGTCTTTTGGGGGACATTTTGACATTGATATGCTTGTGTTCTATACCAAAAACAACATATATGAGTACTTTGCCACCAGCTGTTAGTTGTATTTGCTATAGTAACCCCACTGGTACAGTTCCATAACAGTTGTAGCTTAATTAACTGACATGTCTACATGGAGCCTTTTGTCAGATCTTTGACCAAGAAAATACTGACACCAAATATACCAAATGTCCTTGTTGGAGCATTATCTCTAGGTGGTCTTCTTATAGTGGTGTTATAACTGTCAGTTGTTAATAGTGAACTGAACAGTTAGCATATACCATTACCTTTGTGAGTCCAGTTTGGTTGTTTCTATACGTATTCATCTTTATTAAACCAGCCGTTGTAAGACCGCTATGCGCTGGCTCTGCCATTGTTTTCCTACGGGGAGAGTGGGGGCGCCCAACTAGGCGGAAGTGCTACAGCTCAAAATTGCTTCAAATTATATCAACTTTGGCCTTAGTTGCGCTGCCTTAGTGAGATGACCGCTTTACGTGACATAACCACTATGATGATGTGTACCAGCGCTGTTCTTCGCTTCTGCAAGTGTCTGCACGATGATCTGTAGCCTAAAACCTCGCAGTGAGTTAACAGCTAATGTCTTATCATCGGAAGGCAGCTTTAGTGTAACTTGTTTATGGTAGAAACCTTCAATGGAGGCGAGTTTAGCTGCACAACGGCTTAAATAGATGCATAGTGAGAGCAGAAAAACACGTTCTAAAATGTCATAAGTCAAAGACGAGAGGGTAGAGGCTTATGTGGTGTCACAACGTGAGGATCAACCCCCTCTTCTCCCTCTCTCTCTCTCTCTCTCTCTCTCTCTGAGGTTCACCTGGTCCTGTTTTACTTGAAGTTACCTCATTTCAACATGCCAACACTGGAACATGAGCAGGATGAGCCAGGGGGTCTCTAGTTCTCCTCTCAGGCCAATAAAGTTAGTTTATGGCTTCCATGTTTTTCTAAATTCATGGATGTGAATCTTGGTAATTTAAATGTCCGCTTTAAAGGAGCGCATTTTCTTACTTTAAATGTACTAGTTTCAAATACTTTGAAATTGAAATGCCCGAGATGGGAGTCAACACTTTGGAATGTCAAGTTCTGCAGATACTATCAAAAGCATATAGTGATATTTTTTGTTTACTGTTTTTCAAACCGTTGACACTTCGGAGAAAAAAAACTTGTTGATTTTAATACAATGTATGTATTCACATGTGTAACAACTGATTATCAGGCTTAACTGAGTAACCTAGTCCATGTTTAGTAAACCTATGGCGTATTTATGTCCAGTGGTCTCTTCTCAGCACAATACTGATGAAATGGTTCTCCAAGCCATTGGTTCACGCTCAGTTTTACAGCACAGGCATACAAAATAAAAATCTATCATCTAGTAAAACCACCGAGATGCATAATCATTATTTTAAATGACATGTGACAAAAGAAGTTTAATTTTGGCGTAGAAATATAGCTTGTGATAAAGTCATTAGTGTTTTTGCACGAGTGAACCTTCTTGCACGTGCAACTGGAGATGCAGGTGCTATTTGAGTTGCATTTTACAGCTTTCCCTGGGAGTATTCATTATCAATTAAATAAAAGAAATATCCTGCATGCCTGCCAACACCATCTCTGCTTGCCAGCTCACGGCTGACCGACATCACATCCCTGAAACTTTATAAAAGCTCTCAACACTCAAATATTGCTTTATCACCTTCCACAGTCAGACCAGAGACTAAGAGTGAATCTAGATTTGAGTCTTTGATGAAAACTGCTGACTGGGACACACAAGCTTTTTGATATCCAATCCTACCCGGCAAAGTATCCCAGGGGCCCATGCAGCTTTGTTTACGAGGCAGACGTGCATGCTTAAAAATCTGATTCTTGAGATTACGATATAGGACCTATTTGTCATAGTCTGTCTTCTTATAACCAAGCACAGAAGGGTTGACACAACTTGATCTAATCAGCTCCATTTTCACTGCTTCATTGAAGCTAAATCCCTGTTTTATGGGCCATCTTACTGTTTTCTCTACCAATTAGACTGTTTGTGCCTTTTAGCACTTTGAAAAACTGCAGCCAGCTCAGTGATCAAGAAATGCACTATAAAGTTTCCCCTTAACAGTCAACTCTGTTCCACTGACGGATGCCATTTTTCTCCTTTTGCACGCTTCTGTCAACGGATATACCAATGTTCATTATTTCCAAAAGTTTCACTCTTGTTGCCCAACTTCCACGAAACTTCCAACTGTCTGTAAGCATGCCAGGGTACTTCTGGGACTTGCAGTTATAATTTTGCAGGGAAAATGTAATCTTTGAAAGTTTATAAATAGGCATAAAGAGAAAGGTGGTGGTAGGCAAGATTGCAGTGGCTCTTCAGTTCAAGAGATTTTGCATGAAAATAGTAAAAAAAAAAAAAAGGCTAAGTGAATAGTTATTACAGCTATTAGTGAAACACCCTGGATTCCACTTCATGAAAATACTGTATTTGAATTGTATCGGAAGATCAGAATAATGACTGTTCCTCAAATCAACACAATGCCATGTCTTTCCAAAAGCATTAAATATAACAATTAAAGCAACAATTGTGGTGTAACTATTTGATTATCAAAAAATTAATTCATTTGGGATGAAATAAGTTCAAAGATCCTCCCCTGCTCTCCCAAAAAGTTCAGTATCATGGTTAATTTTTATTTATTACCAACCTAGGGAAACACAGCACAATGCAATTGTAGCCCATTTGCAACACAAGAAAAACAGAACAAAAGAAACAGCAATGCATTATTTTCATGCATTGTTTTTACATTTGCATCAGGATGAATATAAACAGCAGCAAACATTGTTTATCAATTTTGACCATTATTGAGCACCAGATTCCACAACCTCTCATTCCACCGGAGTCCTGCCTTCTATCCCTTCGGCAAATGTACCCTTCTTAATCATTTTTGTTCAGTCCCTAAGCATGTTTTATAGTAGGCCATATAAGACTTGAGGGATAAGAGCATGCTAAAGAGGATGTTTTCCAGAGACGCCGGCCCATATTGCACTGCATATCCCAGTATGGTGTTTATGTTAAAGTCTGTGGCCAAGGCCTTCAAAGGACACAGTTCAGCTTTGTCAGCTTTAGGCAATGTGTGTTGTGTGTGCATGTGTGTGAGTATAGTTAATGAGGGCATCTCAGACATTCAGTCATCCATATGTTATTTCTCTTTAACAATCCAACATACAGATACAGGCGGCTGTAAACCACTGGTCTCCTTACTCATCAGTACCACGGAGAAGGTTTCATATAAAAACACCTGAAATAGCCCACAAAAGGCAAGCCCTTTATTTTTATTCTTGTGCTTGGCATGAGGGGATTATGTATCAACTGTTTGCGTGCGTCCTTTGATTTGGCTCCGCTGTAACAGGGTCCAGATGTTCTAGAGGACCAGGGTCCGATTTAAAGTGCCATAAACCTGTATGGAGTGAGTGAAAAAAAAAAAACATGGCCCAGGTTAGCTCAGCAATTCAGGGATCCTAATGTCTGTGTAATTTGTCCTAGTGGTAACTTCCCCTGTTTGAGAGTGTTTACTTGTTAGCATTCCAGTTGGCGACTGTTATAACTGGGTTAGCTATCAGAGCCAGAGGGGGACACCAAGACCACAGGACACATTGCTCAATTAAAGGTTCAACATTGTCTCAAGGAAGAAGTCAGAAGTACCAGTTCTTTAAGTGCAAGCTGCACCGGGCAAGATTAATAAGTATAATTACATCAGTCTTATCTGTCTAAATTGCAGTGTATTGCAAAAGAGAAGGCCATCAATCCATTAGGTCACTTTATTTACTTATATTTAAGTGTAGAACAGACACACTTGCGAACAGGAAGTAACCAAACTAAACTGGAGTGAAGTACAAATTGTTTGCTAAACAATGCTCCACAACTTTGATCCAGACTGAAATATCTCAACAACTATTAGTTGGCTTGCCATGATATTTTGCACAAACATTCATGGCCCCATGAGTCCCCATGACTTTCATCGACTGCCACCTTCAGGCCAAAACTTCCGCTTCTCCAACACTTTGGTACATTTGCATCAGCCTCAGTTGTACTTTGTGCTGAGCACTGCTGACTGTTAACTGCCAAATGTTAGCATGCTAACCCACTAAACTATATGGGAACATGAGAAACACAACAAATGTTAAACATCAGCATTTAGCTCAAGACACCAATGTGCCTAAGAACAGCCTGACAGAACCGCTTGCATGGCTGTAGACTCTGTCTTGTTCCCCTCATTCTTGCCGTTTTCCTATGAAATATTGAATACTGTCAACTATATATCCTGCAAACAATCTTATGCCTAGCCAAGAGGCTATAGGCTCTTATTGGAAGTCATTCAAGTGGGTTGGAGTAATGAGGCAAATTAACTTAGTAATGAAGAAATCAAATAATTATTTTAATTTTGTATCTGAAACTTGTATCTCAAATTCATCCTCAGTGATCCACTGTGGTTTGTTTTATATGCATTTATTTGTCTATTTTGGTTTCTGGAGTCAATTTTTTAAAACACAATTATTTCAGTAAGGCTGATTATGGAAATTGAAAACTGTAAATTAGATGTAATTGTAGTTTTGACAGTTTGTATTTGCAGACGTATACCACATAGTAACGTAACTGCTTAAAATACAAATATGTGTATTCCCTTTGGAAATGTGAGACTCCATCCAGGTGGAGTGAAGAGGCATGGCCTGTCTGTGGGACCACGTCCGGCTGTGGTAGCCACCCAGTTACTGTACGTAACTTAGTATTAACACTCTGCACAAAGGGTCTTCACACAAAAAGGCTCTCGTCTGTACAGGCTTTCTTTGTGTTGCCATGGAAGTTTCCACTGCCAGCCAGGAGTGAGACTGGCTGGCAGGCAGTCTCATGGCAGGTACATAGAATAAGGGAATAAGTGTTGAGACTTTTTTTTTCTTTGACTGACTCCGAGTCCAAATGAAATACAGCTGTTTTACAGACACCACTCTGGACTTCCCCCATCTTTCGCTCTGCCTCTTTTCACGTTGTTGCTGTTTCTCTGAACTCTGTTCTTCAGTTTCTCAACACTGAGCTAATTTACATCGACAAAGCTGTACCACAACTGACCATGACTTCTTCTTAGTATGAGTTATATGTGCAACTCTCACACTGGTCAAATACATTCCAGGAGATGCTCCAGAGATATCTACTATGTTGGTGCTGTTGCTTAAAAATAGTGTCTTTGTTATATCGTATCAAGACGACATATGAGGTACGTAAATAGGAAGTACAGCTGAGGCTGATGGGTATCATTAGTTTGCAGGTATTTGGTTGTAAATCAAAATATTTGATTAATTAAATGATTGACCTGATGGTGGCGCTGTTGTACATGAATGTCAGTACCAAGCATCATGATAATCCATCTCATAGATGTTTTTGATGTTTTATTGGAGAAGTTAAAATTCTGACCTGGTGGTGGCGCTAGAGTGAAAGTAGGGGGAACACCACAGTCATTAGGGTTCATCCATTGGACATTATGAATTTAAATCGTAATCTATTCAGTTGTTGAGAAATGTCCAATGGACGATATCGTCCCATTATTGTAAGCATGCTTGAAAAGAAGTTATAAAATAAATGTTAATGGATATTTATTTTGTCTTGGTCCATAAACTCAGCCCATAAATGATTATGTAAATACAAAAAACAGGCCAAAGTTGGAGCTATATGGTTCTCACATTTAACATAATATATTAGGTATGTTAGGTACAGTTTTCTTCATGTTACCGCTGCTCTTTCTACACTTTTGTGGAATTTATGTACATCTTGGGGATAATCTGTCTGGATTCCAGCTTGTTGATTGGGACGTCCTGGCTGCCGTCCAGCTTCTTAACTCTCGACAGGCGAAGTCCCCCCGCCGTGTTCTGCGCCGGGCCGTTTCGCTAAACAATGTGTTTTCAGTCAACTCATGACATGTATGTGTCAGCATGTTTATGTACTGTGGTAGTTTATGCGTAGCCAGCATGAAGTCTTAACGGCCCTTTGGATATGAAACATGACACGCGAGTGAGGTACATCATGGGGGTTTGTAGCACAAAGCTGAGTAAGCAGCATACGCAAAGAAGATTTTCTTCTATTAAAATGTTCATGATCCTTGGAATTAGCTTTGAACAGATTGTACAGGATGCTTTTGATTGTCCAAGACTTTTATTTAGCGTGCTGGGTTATCGTTAACGGGATAGACAGTCGGAGTTCAGTCTCAGAAATGTTTGCTATAGTTAACATTAACATACCGTTACCATCCTCTGTGGATGTAATTATGACAAAGCAAGCCATCAAAGAACTACTTTTATGAATAAAGAACCCCAGTTTGGTTTTCTTTCTGATTTCTGTGTAACAGAGTAGTGCAGCTGTACTTACTTACATCATTACTGTGTGCCGCATCTCTGTTGCTGAAGCAAAATCCCCAATAGGAGAACAGAAAACATTATTGCGACCCTGGATGAGTTTCCATGTTGTTCAGTGGCAGCATCGCTGCTGTGAGAATGTGACAGTCTAGGTTTGAAAACTGGTCCCTGCCAGGTTCTACAACACAGTATGAGGATTTTTCCCATGATGACCACATGGCTTGAACCTCCATGTTCCAAGTCAGAATCCAAAGGTGATGGAGCATTTTCCATATGTGCCCACTCACCACGCAGCCAGAATTGCACTCCAAAAAAATGTCACATTCACAATGGAAAGCTTTCTAAATTGAAGCAGTAGAACCTGACATTTTTTCTTTTTTCTTTTTTTTTTACGCATTTTTCTTGAAAAACAAGAACTTTAAAATGAGTCCAGTCATCAACACAATCTGAGACCGCATACTGAAATGTTCATGTCCCGGTCATGCTTTTAAGATTCGTGTTGTATGATACAATCTGAATTACAGTGTAATAATAAAGGTATGTGAGGGCATTGTACCGAGAAGAATATGTTGTTTTATGTTTGTTGTCGGTTGTAGAAAAGTTAATTATTGAAGAATAGGATAGCAATAGTCCGGGTGAAAGAGTTTTGACCGTGAGAGAGTATTTTAAATTCAGTGAACCTGAAAGCATGAGAGACACACACATGATATTGCCACCATGTTCAAACTCTAATGAACACAGAAATCCCCCCCCCCCTGCTTTGCTCTTGACCCAGAACCTGCAGACGGTCAGCTGCTTGTTTACATGGTTTGATGTTGTCCTTTAATCGGCATGTGGTCAGGACCAGTGTGTGGGGGGGTTCTCTGATGGAGCTCTCCACACTGGCTCCCAACATGAGGCTCTCAGCACACATAAGGACAACAGCGGTCTGCATATCCATATCTGGGTCTAAGGCTGGGGCGGGCCCCTTTGAGGTGGTCAGACGTGATGTTTGCACAGATGTGTGGGTCCAGTACCCCTCTGGTGGTCCGGGCCCACCCCTGAAGGCTGGAACCTCTTGTGGTTACACATTCAGTCCCATCACGGGTGACATGACTTAAAGGGACAGAGACAGGCCTCTGATACTCTGAAGTCATGGGGACCTTTTGTAGCTTCTCCTAGTGGAATCAATTGATTGAAAGGCCATGGGCCATGTTTTGTATTTGAAATCAATGCAAAATGGGGCACAAGCAGTCAAGCGACCAGATGGGTTGTAATCAAACCGCAAGATTGCCCCCCCAAAAAACATTGGATGCTGCTAAAGTCGTGTTATTTCAGTAAGGATGTCCTCGGAGGGAGGTGAACAGCCTTACCAGGGTTTGGCAGACGTTACATAGACTTGGAAAAGGGAGAGGTGTGCGGAGGAGTATTCAGTTGGTTGCAATCTGTACCCACACCACAGGATGTCACCAAATCCCACTCACTGTCCCTTTAAGACAAGTAATACAATAAAAGTGTATTTTACACCGTTTTGTTTTTGCTCAGTCCCTTTTTTTCACAACCTCCCCGTCTGAAATGATCTCTTCTTCCATAATCTGAATCAAGATCAACATAAAGATCTTCATTGTGTAAGATTCGTGTTCAAAGCTCCGGGTCCCGTGGCCGCAGGAAATTCAGGATTCAATGAGTTAAAGTTTAACAATATTTAATGGCAAAGATAATACTCATGTAGCGTTCACGATCGTGGGGCCAGAAAGGAGGAACTCTCCACAGACGGACTGCAGCTCCCAGGGAGCAACAGCCCGGGGCTGTCTCGAGTCTCCAGACCAGTAGAACCATGTTCCCCAGCACAAATGGTCGTTAGTCTGGTCATGCAAATGAATTCACACCTAAAGGTTAGTTCTATTGGTCAGTTCAAAGGATGCCACAGTTCTGTTCGCTAAGCCAATTGATAAGCTGGCGAGGTCAAAGCTCACACTTCCGGTCAAGGACAGGAAGTTCCCCTTCAGAATTAAACCCTATTATCCTGCCTTCAGAATAAAAGCAACACATTAGGTTTCAATCGGCATCCATTTTAACTATTGTCTAAACAATAAAACATTCATTCATTCTCATGCATCATACAGTTAATCATTACATTTGTCATTAAAACAGAATAATAAAACAGTGATCCTCTCTTATGTTTCATAATACATTCCTCCAGAATATTCCTCATAATATCCCAAATTAATTATCATATCTTTCTTTATGTATTAATTTAAAACATAAACTTCTCTTATCTACATGTGCAAATATATATAAAATCCACTACAACCCAACAATTGCCTGTTGTGAAGCGCCAGCTGGCCGAGGCTACGCGGTCAGTCTAATGAGGTCAAGTAAACATCCTGCCTATAGTATAATGTTTAGCATTGTATCACATGGTGTTCTGAGGACATAGGGTTAAGACGAGTGAACATCTGTCACATGAATGCCCAAAGATCGCACTGCACTATGGTTTTAGGTCGGATGGCAACGAGGAAAGACACTTTTAATGAATGGTACTGTTTTGTTTCGGTTTCTCTGGTGTATGGAGAACACATGTGCAGCGTTTTTCAAAGTTTCATATTGAGTCATTTAGGCCAAATGTTTTCAATTGATACTTGGCTGAAGAAAGTCACAGTGTGTCCCACTTTACACACACAGTACTAAACTTAGTTATGAAATGAAAAACAATATCCATTTTTTAATGAAAGAAAATGTTTTTTATTAACTCCATGGTGCACAACATTTGAGTTAATACTGCTCAGACCTACTGAATACTGTACACCGGTTTGTGACGCAAATTCTTTTGTCTGTTGCAGGAATCCAGGAGGGTACGGAGTGCACCAAGTGCAAAAATGACTGGGCGCTGAGGGCGGCTATCGCTCTGCTCTATGTGCTCTGTGCCCTGCTCACCATAGCAGTGGCCATCCTCGGATACAAAGGCAAGTCTAAACTAAACCCAACTGTGTTGTTCATGTTTCTGCTACAGCTGTGGTCACATGACACAAATCAGACTCATGTTTCAGAGTCACAGTCTCTAGATTCGCCTTCACAATTCCATTTCTTTAAAATCTACTAATATCCAAAGGTTCTTTAAAAGTCAGAAGATCTTAAATTCTGCACAATTAAGACATCAATGAGGGATTAGATATTTTATTTCATACAAATCTTTGGTTGTTTTAGCCTAATGTTGGACAGATTGCCCTGAATGTTTATACAGACAAGGTCTCCAGAGGATGTATCTTATTGACTTTGGTGATTTCTTTGGTGACAGTCTCGTCTGTTGACCATTAGTCTCATCTCTTTTGATTTAAAAAGATAATTGCATCAAAAGTCCAACTTCAGAGCCATCTGGTAAAGTGATCAATCCAAGTCTTGCTGTTTTTATATTAGCATAGATAGATATATGTTTGTAGACAATTTCCCAATGAACATATACAGTAAATGAATTATCCTAATGTAAATATATATACTTTTAGCAGATTTTCCCTTTACTTTCTATCTTTTTCTTTCTCAAAGGGTCGTATCACTGCAACAGAATGGAAAACTAATTCCAAACAAGTCAGAGAGTCCAGTCTAAGATGTACCACTTGAAGAGACTCCTTTGACAGATCATATTGTTTACTTCCAACCGAATTGATATCTTTTGAAGATTGGCCAGAGCTCCAGATTGGAAACACACAGTTTTTTGAGCAACATTGTCTTTATTGCAACAGATTTTTGCCGTTTCTCCCTGTTTGAAGCAAGGCATTGAGAGGAATCCCAGAGATCTCAGGCTCAATATGGAAAACACTTAGTGTATTATTCAGTCTCACACATTTGTGGCCCAAATCTATCATAGAAAACCTCAAAATATCCGTGAGCAAAAATAATCAAGTCCTACCTGTTCCACTGGCGCCCTCCTGGACAGACAACACATGGAATTGATCCAGTGAGGAAATATGTTCTACAAATTAAGATCTAAATCTGAATCGTGCCCTGTAAGTGCTGTCAGGATTGTTTTGGGTTTCCAGCGTTGGGTCTGTGTTTGCGTGAAGCCCATGTGATGGTGGCAGTTTGGCTCTAATGTCTACCAGATGACCATGCAGCGACTGCCCTGGCTTAACAGCCCAGAGGAGATTTTATGGCTTGGTAGCAATTTGTTGTCTCATGAACCACAGGTTGACAAATGGCTACGAGTGTCCAAAAGAGTTTGCATGAAAACCAGTGAAGGCTGGTTTCTGTGCGTTGTATTGTTTCCCTTCTGCACTCTATAAACATGCGGTAGTTTACCAGCAAACATAAATACATCTTTCTGCAGTAATCAACATCTTCGCTGCTGAGTCACTGAGTGTGTGCTCCTGCAGATTTGATCAGCATTAATCAGCTGGGCCTCATGTTGGTTAACTAAGTATAGCTCATAACCTCACAATAGGCAGCCAATAAGTCTTACTCAAATAAGCAACCTTATATAACTCAATAATGCTTTTCCAATACTGGACTGTGGGGTAGATATTCGTCACTGTTTTCAGGGGCAGGTCGTAAGTAGTAATCTTAAATGAATGTTAAGGGCAACAAATACAGTACGACTGAAAAAGATAAAGAAATTAGAATTTTAAAGTTAAAGAGAAAGAGACCAACAGCTCTTTAAAACTGGGTCCATTTATTTGTTTTTTTGTCCCATGTGCATGTTGTTGTTTCGTGCTTTTGTCACTTCTGGAATGATAACAGTGAAAGCCAGGGATGTTTTTAGGCGCCCACATACTGAGAGAAAAACAAGCGGTGGAAGAGAGGACATGTTGCAGATGTGAAGTGGACAGAGAAAGTGGAACCAGAGTCAGCGTGTAGTGTGGTTTTAATCATGTCTTTGGCATTGTTTATACTCTTGAATTTGAATTTCTGAATTTTGATTTGTATTGATCAACAGATACAGAGTTGCCCGGTTACAAAAAAACATAGGAAACTCCACGTGGTTCAACATCCTTCTTTCAAAATTGCTGTTTGAGTTTCCAGTTATTTACTGGAGGGAAATGAAGACAGCAGCACCCTCTGCTGTTCACCATCAGTTTAGCTCAGGAAATTCTGCTTTTTCATGTTATAGTGGGATATTTATGTATAAGCGGAGGAAGAAGTATTGAAATGCTTTGCCAAAGTGAAGGTAGCAATACCATATAAAATCATTCCTTTAGAAGTAAAAGTACTCATTAAAAAGCAGTGCTGTATTATTATTCAATTCAATTCAGGTTATTTTGTATAGCCCAATATCACAAATTACAAATTTGCCTCAGAGGGCTTTACAATCTGTACACATACAACATCTATACAACATCTATATTGACATCCAATATTACATATTGGATTGTCAATACTGATCTATCTATCTATCTATCTATATATCTATATATCTATCTATCTATCTGTTATGACAATATTGTCTATTTACCATAAACACCGTACATTCTATTTATACCTTCTTGTTCCTCTTTTGTCAGTGGTCCAGAGAATGGACAATGTCACAGAGGGCATGCAGAATTATGGAGGCAAGATCAATGCTGTGGAGACAGACTTAAAGAAACTAGGTAAGTCTCATAACCATAAGATTAGATAGCAAAGATGGATTTTTTTGTAACCAACGATAGCTGGGAACAACATTTGAAATGCAAGGAGGTGCTTTTTGACTTTACCATATTTTAGTTTTCTTTCATTTAACCTATTTGTGTGTGTGCCACCTTTTCAGATGATCAGACAGCAGAGAAGTCAGTTAATGCCACAAGTAACATCAAGACCTTCAAGTCCGATCTGGAGGCACTACAGAACCAACTGAACGATATTGCCCTCAGAGCAACCAGAAACAGGGATTTGCTGGACGGGCTTCAGATCACAGGCGATGACATGCAGAACGGCCACGTCTCCCTGCAGAGTTTTATGCAAGGCAACGAGGCCTCATTGCGTGGGGTCAACCAGACCTTGGCCTCCTACAGTGGCATGATTGACGACCTCCAGACAGACACTGCACGTCTCCAGACAGAGATACAGGGCCATGTCAAGGTGCAGAGTCAGACCCAGGTTAGTATCAGTGCACTAAACATCACCCAATCCCAGCAGCGCAATCTGCTCAGCACGCTGCAGAAGACGGTGGAGGGTGCAGGCCAGGCGGTGCAGAAACTGAGAAATGACTATCAGGGTCTGCAGCAGACAGCCAGACAGACCCGGGCTGACACAGAATGGCTGAAGGAAAAGGTCCAGAACCTCCAGGTTTTGGCAGCCAATAACTCAGCACTGGCCCGTTCCAATGGAGAAGCTCTGGATGACTTGGGGGCTCAGCTCAGCACACTGGCCAGCCAGATCCAGAACACCTCCACTCTCAATGAGGAGCATGGCCAGAGCCTTCATGAGCTGATGGACCACCAGAGAGACCACGATAACGCCACCTCATCTAAGTTTGATGAGATGGAATCAAGGCTAGACAGACATGAGAATGACATGGACCGCGTGACTGGAAACATGAGCTTCGCCTCGCAGCTTCTCGGTGCGATCAGCTCCGACCTGAATGGCCTGAGGTCGTGCGCTGAGACAGTGATGCGACATTCAGACCTGTTACTGGGGCTGAATGATAGTGTGACGGAGGCCAAGGCAGATAGCAAAGAGCTAAGCGCACAGCAAGATGAGCTTGCAGCCAGGCTGGACAAAGAGGTCAGCAACCTCTCCGTGGTGATGGAGGAGATGAAGCTGGTGGACAGCAAGCACTCAAAGCTCATCACCAACTTCACCATCCTGCAGGGTAAGAACACAAGACGTACTTGGTTCGTGTCCTGGAAATAGTAAAAAATGATAAGATGAACTCCTGTTTTAAAAAATATTATCACACGTCATCTGGTAAACTGCTCCAAATGTTGTCTCTGCGCAATGAAAGGATTCAGATCTTAAAGAACCACAGCGACTAAGTTCAGGATATGCTATATCCAGTCTTGAGTACACTGATACTATCAGCAAAAGAATGTTTAACTAAAAATACCAAAGTAGATCTTTTTAAGACCTCAGTACATCTGCTGTTGTTGTGTTTCAGGTCCACCAGGTCCAAGGGGCCTCCGGGGGGATAAGGGTCCACAGGGAACAGTGGGCCAGCCAGGACAAAAGGGAGATAAGGGAGACAAAGGGATGCCAGGGTTGGTGGGACCAAAAGGAGAGAAGGGTACTGCTGGACCACCAGGTGTGACGGGTCCAAAGGGTCCTGTCGGGGGTCGGGGTCTTCCAGGGGCTAAAGGATCGAGAGGGTCTGGAGGTCGACCTGGAAACTCTGGTGAAAAAGGTGACCCTGGGGCTACGGGGATTCCTGGTAGGGATGGACTCTCAGGGTTGCCAGGACCACCAGGGCCACAGGGGCCCAGAGGAACAGCAGGACCTGCAGGACTCGATGGGCTTCGTGGGCCTGTTGGACCCATCGGCCCTCCTGGTCCTCCAGGTCTACCAGGGCTACCTGCTCCAGCATCTCCACTTTCAAAGCAGCCTAAGCCCACTCAGCCCTCCAGGATCCCTGAAACCCCCAAACCACCTCAACCCCCCAAACCCCCCAAACCACCCCAACCTCCCAAACCGCCTCAACCCCCCAAACCAGCAGAGGAACCAGAAGGCTCCGTGTCTCGGCAGATCCAGCCCTCTGTCGCCACTGCTCCAGCGCCTGGTGAGTTAAATGATTACATCAAGATGGCCCATTCGAAGTACATTTTTATGAATTCTGATTCCACATAACGTATGTTTTTACTTTTAAATGTGTCATATTCTGTAAATAATTAACTCCAGGTTGCCCAGCTGAGTTCAGAAAGTTTGGAGACAGCTGCTATTACTTCTCTTCTGGTCCTCAGAGGCTCAACTTTGACGAGTCCAACCAGTTTTGTACCAACATGTCATCTCTAATGCTCATTATCAACGACAATGAGGAACAGGTAAACCAGAAATGATCTGGATAGTTACTTAAAAAATATTCAGTGACTTTAAAGAATGAATCAAACCTAATTTTAAATCCGCAGACTGATTTTCCTCTCAAACATCTTTTTCTCTTCTATCCATAGCAATTTGTGAGAGATGCAATTGCAGGAAAAGGTTATTTCTGGCTGGGTCTTACTGACAGGGAGGAGGAAAATGTATGGAAATGGGTGGATGGCACTGTACCTGTTTTCAAGTGAGTAAATCTACAAAATTGGTTTAACAAATAATAATGAATTTGTTATTAAGCAGATGAAATTAATGTGTTTTAGTGCTTTCTGACTTGATTCCTGGCTTTTTTCTGTTCCAAAACAACGGGCCTCTATGAATGTAACTAACAAACCCCTCTTATGATGCTTCAGCTTTAATACATATTATTCATGTTGTTGTTCTTAGGAAGTGGAAGCCTGGCCAGCCTGATAACTGGACCCATGGCCACGAAGACGGAGAGGACTGTGCTGGCCTTATCCACAATGCTAACTGGAACGATTTCTACTGCACTGACCGCATCGGTTTCATCTGTGAACGTGCCTCTGACTGTCAGTCCCTTCTATATATGAGACCTTTTTGACAAATCCTCTTTCTGTGTATTTGTGCGTGAATATATTTTTATAGTATAGCGGTGGCAATATGCTATAGTGTTCCTACTGCCAACAAACCCCATGTGAAGTTCACAATCAACAATGTGTTAGTTGACCCCATTACTTTCTGAATATATCCTGAAACCAGCTGAGCTCTGTAGCTCTTAGCAAATGTGACTGAAACTGTAACTCCAAAGTACCCCCAGGGGTACGAGTACCCTCATTTGAGAAACACTGCATGAAAAGTGAGTGCTGGTATGTCTGATCACCAGGATGATGTAAATGGGATTTAAATAAACCACAGAGCCCAGTGACAAAACAATGTTAAATAAAGGGCTGGAGTGTTTGACCATATTGCATGGTCCTCATCAGAGAATTTACTCCTGTAAATGTAAATGATGAAACTTTCCATACCCATAGGCCTGAAGCATGTCTGCATCATTCTATGCTGCAACTTTCTTACCTGTGTGTACTTCATCATTAAAATGAGTTTGCGGGTTGACTGTATTTAGTTGTTGCTGTTGCTTGAACTGTTAATATATCAGCCTGTAAGCACGCCATAAAGATGTTAAAATCTACTTTATGTCTTCTCTTCACAGCGGAGGTTCCAGTTTTATAGCATCCATTGAAGACAGTGTCAGCTGTCTCTCGGAGAATGGTGGAGACTGACGTTGAGGTTGAAGTGCGAGGATAATGAAGGACACGAGGAGGAGCTCTAGATGACTAGAGGACTCTGATAATCCCAGCTCAGTCAAGCATTACTGAGATGTGGACTGGTCTTTATTTTAAAGGCACTTTACAAGTATGCTGCAAAGGACATGCACAGACTCAGCCCATTCTTGTATTGATTTGGTATTTGTACTGAAGGAAACATTTTTTTAGGCTCTACTAAGTCAGCCAGCGTTGTACTGGTGTATCTGTAAATACTATTTCACAAAAGATACATTGTTGTTTGGGATTGAATTTCAAATTGTTGTACTTCTTGGCTGCCTTCTTGTTCTTTACTCTTTAAAAAAATATATTTTAGAGGATTGTGTTGTTAATAAAGTGAAACTATTTTTATACTGTCAAATACTTACAAATACACAACTGTGATTAGAAATAAGCTCCCGGGAAAATGATGAGGAATCACTCACCACCAGCAAATGACTACAAACTCTGATAATAAATACAAAATACTGAAATTTAATTTCACCTTTCTACATGTGTCTTATTTTTTTAAGAATAGATGCTCAGTGTGAACAGTGCTGCTGTTTTATGAAGAACAGTATGTCTTAGACGTTAGACTGCCAGTAGGAAAGATGTGTTAGTTTTTGTAATAAAGCCATCATATGTGGATTTAGTTATTATGCCAAATACAATATGTGAAATATGTTACATGTTTATAATTTGCATAATCAGTTGTTATTGTTGTATGATCAACCTTTTTCAATTCATATAATGCTTAAGGACTGAGTGGCATTATGTAATCTGCTCAAGGCCCATTATGCCTTAATGAAATTACCAAGTTCCTATGGATCACAATAAAATGGTAAATAAACTGTGTGTGGAGTCTGTGCTGTTTTTCATATGACATATGGTAATAAATGCATTTTGATGATATGGCACAACAAAACATTTATTTGTATATGTTTATAAAAGCTAAACAAGAAAGGCAACTCCTAATTGATACATTACTTATATATACTAAATGTATCAATTAGGAGTTGTATTATCAGACTCATGCACATCTGCACACTTTTATTTATTTATTTAAATTGTCTCTGAAACAGCCCCGTGAGTATTTGATTAATTTAACTTGGTGACAGCAGTTAATTTAACACGCGTCTGTCCGCTCCAATTACCCAGAATGCCTCGCTTGTTGCCGTCTGGCAAAGGAGTGACTGTGTAGAAAAAAACCAGCCAGCTGCATTTGACATTCATGAAGTCGTCGTTACTATGCACGTTTATCCTATGAAATAACAATAGAAGGGGACACAATTAACAGGGGAAAGTGAAATCTGTTGTCATCACGCCAGCAATGCCTCTCTTCGCGACGAACCCATTTGACCAAGATGTTGGTGAGTAACTAATCACAACTGGAGGCTGTTTCCAGCAGGCTAGCTCGAGTAGCTTCGATAATACAGCTTTGTATGTGATCTTTAGCTGCCTGTCATTGTGATAACACCATCGGGAGCTTTAGTAATAAAGCTATACGGCTGTGTTGTAGTACATGTTGCAGTATACACTAACTGACACGCTGTGGTCCATGTTTATTAATGTCTGTTTTGTTTGTTGTGATTTGCTCTGTTAGCCGAGGAGCTAGTCGGCTAACTAGCTTGCACCCTAATATTATGTGGAGATTTAGCTGTTAGCCATCAGCAAAGCACGTTATGCAAACGTTTATTTGAAGAGTTACATTTTTTCTATTAAATATGTGTTTGTTTGGTTTCAGTTATATTATTTGGAAAGTTGAGATTTAAAAAAAAATATTTGTTCAGGTTAAATTGTTAATAGACATGGGACAGCGATGTTGTCATCCGGGTGATTGAAGAAACGTTTACATGTTTACGTTAGCGAGCCTTCTTCCTCCTCCATCTCACTGCATCCCATCGTGTGCTGGCTCCCAAATAGATGAGCATCCCTCCGATTCCTTTTTTCTCTTTGTTCTGTGTCGAGTGGTTCAACACGTCATTAGCATGTAACGTTAGAGTGTGCAGGAGGTGGAAGAAGTGCACACAGACGCCCAACTAAATATGCAGTGCCAGATGAAGCAGGAGACAGTCCATGTACAAAACTATGGCCCTCAAAGCTACCAGTAAATACTAATTTGGTAAAGCTCATGATGAGTATGTTTGGACTATCGGCTGTTATTTCAGCTTGAGTTGTTATTGTGAGCCTCTTTGTTCTGTTTGTGTATACATAAGCTGTTAATATCTCTGTGTTGGTGTCATCTACTCGTACGCAGGGGTTGAGGATGCAAATAAAATCATCCTGTTCTGGTAATCCAATATCGCAGTGGTTATATAACAATGATAATAACTTGAGAGTAGTCTTGCTGCAGCATTTTCAACAAGGTGAATTTTGGAAAAATTGATTAGAGTGAGACAGGAATACAGTAGTCTAAGCGGAGTGTAATGAAAACATGGATCATCCAATCGAATAACGGCAACAGTATAAATGGTATAGCAACTTTATATCTTCAAATGTTATATAATACCATCTCGCCCACCTCTACTTGTGACCATGTTTTCTGTTTGCCAGTGCATTTTTTCAGTGTTTAACATACATTTACTTCATCATTACAATTGTTAGGGCCTTCGGTTATGTTGTCTGTTTAAGCTCATTAGTATGATTACCAAAAAATGAAATTATTACACACACACAGTTTGCAAATACAATTTGTGTTTCAAGGAGCTTTATGATTTGTGATCATATGAGGATCCTCACCTCTACTCTCTTCCTCTAAATAGAATAAATTATGAAAAGTGCTTTTTTAATCTTTAACTTTTCTGCTTATGTTGGTTGTTTTGCTTTTTTCCTGCAGAGAAAGCAACCAGTGAGATGAACACAGCTGAGGACTGGGGCCTCATTCTGGACATTTGTGATAAGATAGGGCAGTCACGCACTGGGTAAGTCTTAATATTAAACCTGACACACAAACACATTTATCAGACTAGGCATGACATTTCCTTCAAGGTTTTTTTATCGTAAAACCAACAAAACCCAGTGTTGGAGATGGAGCTCAGGGACCAGGTGCACATGAATACATTGAAGATAAATATCGATCCCTTCATGTTCATAAAAAAATGATCTAGTAACATAGATGGCTTGTTTGGTCCTTACCAAGCAGTTACTCTCCACAACCTTTTAATTGCTACTCTTCTGTTGCAGGCCTAAAGAATGTCTCCGCTCTATAATGAGAAGAGTCAACCATAAGGATCCTCATGTGGCCATGCAGGCACTGACTGTAAGCAGATTGTTAACAAACGATGTTTGGTATAAGTGTACAGTGATTGCTTGGTCCTTAGGGCATCATGTAGTCTTCTTGTCATCGATAATTAACCTTTCCCTGAGATGTGCGCTAGTGGAGAAACTGACTTTCCTCTCTGATAAGTTATATTCTAATTCGTGCTACTGTTTTGTCACATGTTGCCATGGATTAAATAATGAGTCTGATGAACTGTTTTTACCAAATGTCCCCACAGCTCCTTGGTGCTTGTGTCTCAAACTGTGGGAAAATATTCCACTTGGAGGTTTGCTCCAGAGAGTTTGCCAGTGAAGTCAGTAATGTTCTAAACAAGGTTTGTGATGTAATTTTTGATTTTCAGTGTGTTTCAGTCCACAATAATTATGTTTGATTACTTGAAATTGGGGAATGCTGCATCCATTTCCCTTGTTCTTATGATGTGCCTTTGTATGGTTGTCCCCAGGGCCACCCCAAAGTGTGTGAGAAGCTGAAAGCCCTGATGGTGGAGTGGGCTGAGAACTTCCGCAACGATCCCCAACTCAGTCTGATCTCTGCAATGATCAAGAATCTACGCGAGCAGGGTGTTACTTTCCCAGCTGTGGGGTCCCAGGTAGGTGTGTTGAGTGGAATCTTAGCATACTCTGTGAAAAGTACATGTTTAAGTTGCTTTATTTACGGTGGACTAGTGGTGAGTCAGATCTTTACCATTCAACTGCAACATCCTCATTTCAATTGCGTCCAAGGACATTTGTTGCATGTCGTACTCCTCTCTTGCTTCCCATATTTTATTGCCTAATACAGGCAAAATGCCAGAAAATTATTTGTTTTATATAATTGGAGAATTTCAGGTTGTTTTGCTTAAACATCGTGTCCTTTTATTCTTCTAGTTGTTGATTCACATTAAATGTGATTATCATTTTGTTTCACAGGCTGCAGAGCAAGCAAAAGCAAGCCCCGCTTTAGTGGCAAAGGATCCCTCCACCTCAACAAATAAAAAAGAAGATGACGATTTGGCCAAAGGTAAGGAGCACGTCTAGCACAGTGAAATACTTATTTAGGCTTTTCAGCCTTGTTCTGGACAATGAAAAAAATGTGTTCAATACTCGGACGTCAATGGAGAAATGTATTTGAAGAGGTGTTATCCTTAAAAATATGCACTCAAGCACCTTTTTTAATTCCTAATTTGTGTTGCATAAATAACATTTCCCTTAATTTAGGGCAAACACATGATTGCACATATCCGTCTCTTTTGTGTGCAGCTATTGAGCTGTCACTGAAGGAGCAACGTCAGCAGCCGCAGACCTCCCTGTCGAGCCTTTACCCGAACACCTCCGGCCTGCTCTCCTCGCACAAGTCCGACGGCAGGAAAGTACGCGCCATCTACGACTTTGAGGCCGCTGAGGACAACGAGCTTACCTTCAAGTCGGGAGAAATCATCACTATCCTGGACGATAGGTGAATCTTTACACACACAAATGTGGGGAAAAGCAACATGCAAGGATTTGTCGCATGACTGAGAGGAATGATGTCGAGGTGGTATTCTGAGCTCTGTGGAAATATCCTGACGTTTAAAAGAATCCTGAAACAGCAAACTAAGCCAATGAGATCTAAATGCAGCAGTGAGAAGACACCACTTTAAATCTATTGTTTGATTTATTTCAGTAGGTTTATTTATTTTTTGATTTCAGTGACCCTAACTGGTGGAAAGGGGAAACATACCAGGGAGTGGGGTTGTTCCCCTCCAACTTTGTCACAGCTGACCTCACTGCTGAGCCTGAGATGAGTGAGTACATTTTTAATAGAACATTTACTCCATGATCAATATTGCTTTATTGATCATAGAGTGGGAAATACTCTATCACTTTCAAACAGCTGGTCAAACAAGGCAAATAACACAGTACAATCAAGACATTGGTCAACAACAGAGAGTGATCAGTGGATTATCATATGCAGCAGGATAAATTCTCTGATAGCGGTTTGGACACAATTCCTCTTCTTAGAGAGAGCTTCCCAATTCTTATACTGCTTATTAACAATTTTCAGTGTCTGCACTGTATACATCTTTTTTTCTTTTTCTGTCCGCTTTGCTTTTTCACTGTCTGGTTGAATTTGTCATGCTTCTTAAAAATGGTTGCTTATTCATCATATTCTTTGGCATGATGCTTCTGCAAGTGTGTCACTCCTCAGTCAAAACCCTCATACTGCACATGTGCAGTATCTTGGCTTTCTTTCCTCCGTTCATGTAAAACACCTCCAATAATCAAACATGATGAGGACATCTTATGAGCATTATTGGGTTGTGTGTTCCAACAAACAAACATGAAAATTAAAAGTTGTTGTTAATAGCTTGTATCAGATTGTAACATTCGTACCAGTATTTTGAGCTAGTATCCGACTGTAACTGAGTGTCCAGTGAGCACATCCTGATCTCTTAAATCTGTGTCACTGATTGCTACTGATTGCTTTGCTGCCATTTTGGAAATCTACAGTGAAGACAGAGAAGAAGACCGTACAGTTCAGTGAGGACATCCAGGTGGAAACCATAGAGCCCGAACAAGAGCCTGTATTTATAGACGAAGTAAGTGTGAACACTTGCTTATTATGCTTTTTTTGCCTCATTGAGATCTCAATGTTCCATCATGAAATGAAGAGTTTTGTTCCAAAATAAGATCTGACAAACAGACTAAGTTTCTCTATTTTAGATACATTAATTGGTGAATTTGTTTTATTTGTAACTGGGTAGAAAGATTCACTCATCACATGTATCTGTAACATGTCCTCACATGATTATTGAAATCCTTCAGGACAAAATGGACCAGCTTCTCCAGATGATCCAGAGTGCAGATCCCACAGACAACCAGTCAGACAGCGTTGAGTTGCTCCAGCTGGAAGGTAATCTAAACTCTGGGTTCATTATGTATAAAGTGACTAAGTGAGATAAAGGTTAATGTGGATGATTTTATATATATATATATATATTGCAGAAGCAAATGCACTACTTTGTTTAAAAAAAAAATAAAAAAAAAAGTCGATTATATTTTTATATATATATTGTATTCATCCCCAGGAAGAAATTAAGTTGTAGCAGCAGCAAACAAGGTTACAGAGTATCGTTGACGACAGACACAATTGATAACTATTTGTTGTATTTAAACCAGGTGCCTGCAATCAGATGGGCCCCCTCATTGACCAGAAGTTGGAGGATATAGACAGGTGCATTGAGTATTCAAACCTACATAATTCAAGCGATCTGCAAATATTTAGTGAAGAAAATCTAAATGTAATTTCCTGTTCGTTTCAACAGGAAGCACTCGGAGCTGTCGGACCTGAATGTGAAGGTGATGGAAGCTCTGTCTTTGTATGCCAAGCTGATGAATGAAGATCCTGTTTACGCCATGTATGCCAAGCTACAGAGCCAACAGTACTACATGCAGCAACCTGCCAACGCAGCACAACAGGTACAGTAACGTCTGGGAATAAGAGTAAAAACTGTCTACCATACACATGGGGATACCAAAAGAGTGAAGGGTTTTGAGTGCGAGCAAAAATCTGGTTGTGCACAATTTCCTAAGTCTTAAAGGGGACGTTACACATTTGTTCCTTAAAAAGGTAAACACGTTTCATAAGGAGGTCTTTGAACTAGTACCTCAAACCTCATAAATCATACTAGAACTATCTGGATGGAATCCAGTTGCACTCCAGATGAGAAGAAAAATTAATTAAGTGCACTGTTTAAATATAAAAGTATACATACTGTCTAAATTTGCATCCTACCATGAGGAGAAATCAGGTGCTTGTTGCTGTAGAGAGACCATGATACTCTGAATTGCAGTATGGGATGGGAATTGATTTTAAGATGTTGCCGCTTGTAGCTGTGATTCTTTATTGATTTGTCAATGCAGCAGTTTTATTATCTCTGAACACTGGAGTATGTCTCTATGTGACATTAGGAACATCTCTAACTTTTGAACATATTAAAATAAATTACAATAATTTTAAAGACAATTCAAGTCGCGATGTTGCATTATTTCTCGTGAAATTATTCCATACTTTGGAGCATTTCTTCTGATCTTCTATGACTCCTTGTATCAAGTTTGTTGCATCGTAGACTCAGAGTTTGACATCCTGACGCAAGCTGCAACTGTCAGGAAGACTTGTTACAATGACATCATTGATCTCAAAAGCGTGCGATTCCGATTGATTGGACAATTTGGAAACCGGTACTTAACTGGAACTGGTTTTCGATTCTCATCCCTAATTGCTTTCGATCTTAGACTCTCCTCCGTTGGTAACACTCACTGTTCATGGTTTTGGCGTCAGGTCTATCCTGGTCAGCCTCCACCAGGTCCGTACGCCATGAGCGGCACCGCGGTGCAGGGTTACATGGAACAGCTTCCAGCTGGAACCCCCATACCTGGTCAGCCAGCTCCCAGGTGAGTTCATCAAACCCCAGTATCTCATCTAGAGAGTATTATTCATTTTTTACTGAGAATTTTCAAATAGTGGCAGGAGCCTTGTTCAGCAAAGTGAACCAAGCTATGAGACGGCCTTTCCTTCCCATTTGCACCTGTTTATAGAAGTATATTGTAGGATGAAGCCTCCATGTTTTCTAAACTGCTCCTGCTTTCTGCTTTTAATGCAATCTAAAAGCTTCGTCCAGGTTTACCTGTTGATGAAATAGATTCAGTGTTATCTAAATATTAAGTCCTAATTTCTCAACACTCTGCTGCTCTTTTTTTCGCTTCTCTAACAGAAACACTGTTTATGCAACAATGACTAGGTTTCCATGCACACTAATATTTGCATCAAAGGTCAAGGTCACTGTGACCTCACGTTCGTCCCATTCTTGTGAACCTGGTATGTCGGGAACATCTTGAGCCAATTTATTCAAATGTGCTTTTGCACTCACGGTTTAACCAACTAGAATTTGGTGGTCAAAGTTCACTGTTATTTTGACTTTTCATATTTAATGTTTCCACCTTTCTGTTGTGGTGTTATTAATGTTGCTTTGTTCTTTTTCGTAGTGACGTTCATATGTACATGGGCCAGCCGCCAGTCTACACTGCAGCTCCAGGCAGCATGGCCCCAGCAGACCTACAGTCCTACCAGCACCCAGCCAGTGGCCCTGGCCCCGCCCCCGGCATGACGCCAAACTACAGCACCCCTTCTGGCCCGAGCATAGCACCTTCATCAGACGCCTCACAGGCCCCTTACTCAGAGAAAGCCTTGCTATAGGGCCCGAGCTCGCCGTTATCCTCACGCAGACACACATGCACCAGACCTGATCAAATAGTGGTGGGAGATCATTTCCTTTGATTTTTTGTTTTGATTTGTGTGGAACACCAAGTGGATGCAAACATTTTAACAAAGCAGACTTAACTTGACATGTGGCACGCTTTGTCTTGTTTTATCTGGCAGATAAATATATACAGTTACAGTTCTCACTCCAGATTTAGAAGTGATCATGAGGCTTTGATTTGAAGAGCTCACACATAGTCTGACAACAGAGACACCCTGTATTCTTTCGATACATTTTTTACTCAAACTCCTTTACATAACTCTGATGTGAAGCCACGAACGAGCTTTCAGTTAACTTTTATCTTCAGTTGTACTTAATTAAGTGTTGGTCATCATTCAAGCCTGATCACTTCCAAATCTATATCTGATAGCAATATATGCATTGTCCAGTTTTTTGTACAGGACCTGACATTTATTGCTGATTAAGTTAAGATAGCACTATTGAGAAATTGTGGTTATGTTTTATTTTATCAGTCCTAGCTACATCATTTGGTGCCAATTTTAGAGGAAATGGGACAAAATATATTGAAGTAAATTTATACAAACTTGATTCAATTTAAACCCTAGTGAATATTTATTCATTAATTATTTGAAACTTTATTCCTCGGACTATATATATATATATATATATATATATATATATATATATATATATATATATCTCTGTGTGTATGCAATTACTATTTGATCAAGTGTAAAACACACACACCTTCTCACCACTCCTCAACAGGCACACTGGAGCTAGACACACACACACACACACACACACACACACAAACCGCACATCCTCATCAGTGTATGATCATTTACCTTCACTCACACACTTATATGCCACAGCCTTCTCACCCTCTTAAAGCAACTGAATTGCTAATCGTGTCACAGAAAAGGTGACGTCAACATACTTCTTTTTTAAATTATTATTATTATTCAGAAAAAGGACTTTTAGCAGTGCTAAAGACTTTAGATTACTACATTCTGTATATGTCGGCAACTTTTACAAGTACTGAAAACTGAAGCCACTTTGTTTTTTTTGGGAGGGGAAAAAGAAACCAGAGGAGTTTAAGCATGCACTTGACTCTTGTATATAACCGAACTAGTAGCGAAGCCAGATGATGAGCTCATAGGTGGGCTGGATGTTAGCACAGTCTGGGTGTTTCTCTCAGCCTTGAAGGTGAACTCTGCAGTCATGGTGTCCCTGCTGAACTAAAGGTGTAAAGGCCAAAGACAACAAAGCGGGGGGGGGACCATGCCAGAAAACAGATATTTTTCTTTTCCTTTTATTCTGTTCTTAACATGGTCGACTCTGAACTTCATACTGCAGAGTTTTCCCTTTCAAAAGGAGCAGCTCTAGATCCTTGTTGGTGGATTTAGTGTTTGCTCCATCTCCATTCAGGGGCTGTCTGTACAAACGGGCGACGGACTCGGCTACTGAGGGGCCAGCTCTCTGAAACGCCTCAGTCTTGACTTTTTTTTTTGTAGTGCATTTCAATTTATGTTATGATTATTGTTATGATATTTTAAATGCAGGATGTATGTATTCATAGAAAAGCAGAATATGTGATATTCTGCCTAACTTAGTTGTATATTTAAATTGCTCACATGAGGACGTGGACATTACTCTGTTTTATACATGCTTGTTGTACTGTAGGATAAAATGTTAATGTGAAATACTGATCTAACCTCCCGAAGCATTTCAACCCTCTCCCTTCTCAGAGCTGGAGAACACTAAAACTAATTCTACCTGAAGCAGGGCTGAATTGAGGTTTTATGATTCTGGAAAGCACAGTCAGGATTTCTAAACGGCTCTTTTTCTAGGTCACCCTCAGCTATCAGTTACAGAGTCACTTTAGTATCTGATATTGTACAAACCTACCGCTCACACTCCTATGGCTTCTATGTGTTCAACATATTTGGGAATGAGTTGATGTTTGTGAATACTGACTGCATTGCAAAACTGATGAAACGGGCAAATTATTTATCTGTTCTTGCTTAATATTGAATGATGCTACATGAAGGAATTATGAAGCAGTCTTAAATACGATGAGCTCCGTTTTCAAGTTGCAAAAAAAAATTGGTGTATTCATCTGATATTTGTGTCTTTTTAATTTCTCTTCAGTTGTGTCACAATATTAATTTTAAAACCGCTCAGTTTAAAGTTTTGGTTTGTGGGACTTAGCAAACAAGAGGACATTTATTTCCCGCAGAACTTGATTTTAGTATTAATATAGTTGATTTGAAAGATGGTATAGTGTTAATCCGTTTGATCAAAGAGGGCTGAAAATTTCAAATGTATGAAAAGTAGCAGCTATTTTTGGAGCCACGTTTTTGCCACAACGTAACATCGTGCTGGGTTGGACTGCGTAACTTTATTGCACAGGATTGAGATGCTGCCTGTTTTTAAGTTTCAAACATCCTTATTGTAAAGGTTCTGTCTAAACTTGTATCCTGCTGTTTATGTATTCTTTTAACCATACTTATTAATCGGTATTCACAATAAAACCAGGCCAAATGTACAGAATATTATGGATGGCCTTGTTTTCTTGTTTTTAAGAGCACTCTGTAGATGCATACAATATATGTACTGGTGTCAGGAAAACAACATGAAAACATTTTCTCAAACAGCTTTCACCTTTGTGACGAGGTAGATTAGTTTTTGATCGGCAATCTCGGTGGAGGGACTTCAACATTAGTCAGGGGGACATATTGTGTGTTTAGTGCACTAGTTGACCTACACACATGGTTTGCTGTTTTTGTTGTGGCCTTTGACCTGCTCTATTATGACACGGTTAGAGGACGTTGTTTCTCCTCCAGTTGAGGGGTTTCTGGATCGTTGCCCTAGAGATCAGCTCTGGAGGATTGCAATAGAGTATGATATTGATCTTAGTGGTGTTGGGGATAAACGGCTAAAGAAAAGGGGTGCTGGTTGCTAAACAACAGGGACTGAGTCGGTCAATGGCAGCACAGGCAGGTTCAGCCTGTCACAGAGCCTTACCCTTTGAGCAGCATAAGGTATTGCTTTTGTTCCAGTTTTCTCATGAGTAGAAACAACTGGAAAGGCAAAGGATTGAGGGGGAGAAGCGAGTTGTAATTGAGAGGTGGCGGCGTGTAAGTGTGGATCAAAATTGTCTGCCTGGAAGAGCCTTTGGAAGAATTCAGCCAACAATTTCTCTCGTTCTGGTAGATTTATTTCTCTGATCACAAGCAAAGTACAAGCGCTGAGATTGCAATGCCAGGGAAGTCCCGACAACTCTCCTTTAGAACCGCAAGCCCGGCCCTTACATACATAGATTTCGTCACAGGTTCGTATACATCATCCTAACTTCTGATTGGTGCTGAACGATCAAGGAGGAGGGTAATTCCATCTCACGAGACTGAGCCCTGCAAGGCCACACCACTTTTTGATGCGTCCCGAGACACCTGTTTGGCTCTTTGTTAAAGATTATGGTTTGTGTCTACACTATATGCAACCTTACATACACACTTTCCTCTTATGCATTTAACCCCACTGCTGACAGTACGGGCTCCACACACCATTGTTAGATTAAGTTGATTTTATGCTGCTTACGGTAAGTTAAATACATGATTTTTTGTTAATTACTTGGTTGTGTGTATCCCCTTTTTTTGCCAAGGCCGTGATTGGTGGGTTCTTACATTAGAACGCTTTTCTTTTCAAGTTAGAACAGCTTTAACATGAGATGTTTGTTTTTGTCTGCTTTTGTCCCTGGTTTGAAGTGATGGTAAGATTTAAAATGAAAGTCCTCTGCTTTGCCACTAGATGGCGAGGTAGGTATATTTGAGACCCGACCAGGCTGGATGGGATCTCAAACCTTTTCCTCAGAGGGGAAGGCTGGTCAGTTTTGTTCTCGGCAGCAATATCATGTGATTTTTTTTTTTTAAAGAGGAATTGTTTAATTTCACACTTAATTAGTTGCAGTTGCTATTGTTGAACTTGTCGGCTGAGTGTGATTGTTGTTGTTGTCCTCCTTAATTTATTATGGGATGGAAGCGCTGTTCTTTGCTCTTGTTTGCGAGCATCATAAAAAGATGAGCATGACCACCTCGTTACTACCTCAGCAATAAAAGAATACAGCCTGCAGTGCAGTGTAAGCAATGTCAGTGTGCAGAGTCCAACGGCTCCGCTGGCTCGTCTCGTGGGAGATGATTGTGCAAGTCTTCGGCTCCGGGTTCAGACCAGCAGCTGGTGTTCAGGAACCATGCCCTCGGGAAAGACGGTCAAGCTCATCCTGTATGAGGGGCTGCAGTTTGCGGCCCTCATCGTGCCCATCTTTGTGGTTATGGAGAGGTTCGCCAGCCTCATATGTGACGTGAGGGGACGGGATCTAACGGCCTACTGGCTCGTGGTGTCGATGTCCATGGCCTACGTGACCTCTGTGGCCCTGCTGGTGTGGGTTCCTCTGAAGTACCTGATCCTGAGGCGGCGGAGGTTTATCTCAGAGATCACACAGTGGTGAGTAGAGCTGTAACCAATGTCACAGGAGATGAACCTTAAAGAAATACAACACACAAGACAAAGTGGTTAGAAACACAAGGCATATTTGGGTTTTTGGTCATATTAAAACTGACTTGGCGAGAAGAAGAAGACTTAAATAGTAAAACAGTCGTGAAGGGAAATTAGCAATGCTACAACATAAAACTACCTTGATACAAATAAGTCTTGCTTTCAGAAGTATTATCAGGCAAATATTGGAATAAGCGGCCATAATAATTCAAAATGTCCGATAGTTAATTGTAAGTGGTTGATGGGAAGGTAACCTTGATTTCTGTTTTTTTTTTATTCATCTTTAATACCTCGTCTCATATTTATTAGGCATGCTGCTCTGAATTCGCAAGAAATCAAACGCAGCTCCATTCAATACTCTCAGGGTTTTTAGTGCTGCAGGTATGACTTGGTCTGGCATGACCGGTAGCTTATGGTGGCTAATATTAGCCAACTCTATCCAGTTACATTGTAACTGACATCACTGACGAGCCTTTTTACATCATCCCATTATTGTATCTTGGCTTTTTTCAGCAAAGGTTACAAGGTTTCACTTTAATCCACAAACTAACCAGATACATGTCATGAAACATAATGCAATATAATTATTTTAAATAAAGAGAATACATTAAATAACATATAGGAGCAAAACATGTAAATTCTCAAGTATCTAACAATTGTATTGATTTGTTTTTTAGGAGACCAACAGCACTGGCGTATCTCATCCTGTGCACTTTACCGTGCTTTGCTATTTTAATTGCCAGCTCCAAGGTAAAGCCATCAGGATGTTCTTTTTTCTCAAATACATTTTATTTTCCAGATTCGTAATGAAACAAAAACTACACACAGAAACACTGTTTATTGTTGTTCAGTGTATTGTTTTAGTTTTCTTCACATCCTGGGGGGTGAGAATGAAACCATCAAGGTCCTTATGTCCCGATGATCACTTCTCTCCACCAGGGTTAAAAAAAGGGATATCACAAAACTCTTTATGCTACTGTGGCCTTTTTTAAATTTAAAGCTGACATGTGGTCTATGTGACTATGTGGTCGCTTCCCAGATCTTGAAGAACCAAGGCTGCTTGTTCCATAGATCTGTGACAAAGAGGGGGGGTGTGACTGATAATTCTTGTCACGGAGAAGCACCTGTTGGTGTTTTGTTCTGTCTCGCTCCAACGGGGTCCTTGAACAGGCACGTTTGTTGTAAACAAGAGAGAATATGTTCAGAGCACTATTATTGTTCACCGAGTGATCGTCGACGCAGCACCACAGAGGAAGATGAAGTTTCTTCGGTCTCTTGAGATTTTGCTTTTTGAAGCATCCATATGTTTTCTCTCTGTGTACCGAGAGGGACTTTGGCACCGTCGCAATTATAAGATAGAGTAGGAACGTGTCCACCGTCCCGTGACTCCCTGTCTGGGGTATTCAGTAACCCAGAAGGAACATAGCTGGTTGGCCATTAACCCAAACTTTAATACCATCCACCACTCAAAGTAAGAAAAGAAAAACAATGTGTGACACATATTCATACATCTGATATTGTTTTAAGGGCATTCAGCAGCATCTTGATGCTCACAATGCCGTGGCTCCTTGTTCTCGGTGCAGCCAAATACCAGAATAGAGAGCTTCGATTCAAATCCTTCCTGCTTCACTATTGAATTCCCATTTATTTCACTCACTGTTATCGGTGTTACTGCAGGTGCAGGTGGACAGAGGACTCAGGCTGGACCACTTCACCGAGTTGCCAGTTTCCTTGGTGCTCGTCTCCCTCATCTGTGTGGATATCATAGAGAGAATTCGCCCCTGCAGGCTCATCGGATCATGTAAGTCTTGAAGTTTTTTGTTATTATAAAAACACAAAATAATGTTCAAGTGTGTATTCTCTGCATTTTGAGTTTTAGATTGTTTTATATGTAAGATCAAATGGCTCAAAGGCTTTTCTCCTGTCGATGTTTTGTCACAGTTGGAAAAGCACAAGTTTTAATTATTACATTTATGATGGTTAAGTTCCATTTAGCTGCTTCAGTTTCAGGCTCCTGGTATTGTGCATGGCTCACTGTCACATTGTCATCAGCTGGGAGTTTTCTATTATGACAAGTCAAAATGTCTGCTGTGAAAAAGGTGTGAACATTAACATGTAGAAGTACACGTGAGCTGAACTGAGCAGATTGTCTAATTGTTGTCTGTTTGGTGAGTTTCTTATTCTTCACTAGCAGCAGACCCTCAGACCCTCAGGGGTCCCCCGGATGTCTGTGTCTAATACCTTTTGGTACGGTATCTTGAGGCCCTGTTCTATACTTCACCTGCAACACCTTGAATATTTAAGTTAATACTAATGCGTGCATGGTGCATATCCTGAAATATCCTTGTGTTTCATCAAATTGTCACACATTAATTAACATGCAACCAATCTGGAGCACGGTATTTTTCTAGTGTAGACCGACTGGCCCACGAGCCGGTCCTAGTCAAATCTGTCCCTCATTGCCTGTATGTGCCTTTCTAATATGATCCAACAGCACTGTTAAAAAAAAAAAAACACTTTGAAAATCAGCTCCAAAACACTAAACTTATGTTCTTTGTCTCTATTCGTCTTAGTCTTTGGCCTAAACTATTTCTTCTAAATTAGCTCATTTTGTGTGTTCACTGTTTTTTGAAGGCAGTGCGATTTCTTTGCTTAGTGTCACAAGTGTTATCCGCCTCTACTCATGACGTGATGGAGAAATACGAAAGAAGACAGTAACCAATGATTTTTACATTGCCTAAGTAACTCCAATTATAGACAGTATGTAGTATAACAGCTGATGTTGTGTGTGCTCTTGTCATTTTCAGCAGACGGCTTGGATTCTGGCTTTGACATGCCGGGCCCGGTCCTCACCCTGCTGGAGCAGGTGACCACTGTAACAGGCCAGCTGCATGCTGATGAAGTCCAGGACGGTTCAACCCAAGGCCACCCAGAGGCCAGGAATGGCAGCACCTCAGGCAGATGGCAGGACCTCGCTGGCTCACCCGGCCTCTCAACATTTAGTTCACGAGCACCCAGCACTGCCTACCTCTACTCCTCATCCTCGCGCCGACGATCCTACTCCGGTCCGCTGGGCTTCCTGTGGAGGAGGGACGGGCGGTCAGAGGTGTTTGTGGATAGCTTCCTGTTCTGGCTTGACACTGTGGAGATGGTGAGAGTGGCGGGAGAGCCGTCGGTCTTCTACTCAGCGTGGGTGTTCCCCATCTACATCCTCGCCTTCATGTCTACTCTCCGCCTGGCCATCACTCCTAACAGCCCGTTGATGTCTTCTGCTGGATTTGCTCTGCAGGACCTTCCTTTCCTGATCCTTCGAGTCTCTCTGATTGTCTGGTTCGGTTATGTAACTCCTTTGTTGTACCCTTTGAAAAATGTGCTGGTGAGCCTGACTTTTATCTACTTTACATTCCTGAGCAAGCTGAGGATTTGCAAAAGGCAGAGCATGTTTTGAGGAGGAGTGGCACCTTCTGTTGTGACTGAAGGATCTGCTCTGATTGTGGGTGGTTGAACAGTCACTGTGTTTATGTGAAGGGAGAAACTGATGGAACTGGTACTGATGTTCAAGAACAACGTGCTTTGAATTGTAACGGCTGAAATGTATTATAAGGGCATTCATCCAAATCAAAGTGTGAAAATTATTCTGGATGTTTTTTTCTTGTTTTTTTTAAATGTGTACGTTGGAGTGGACAGTAGCCAGCTGTCATTTTTCTTTCACATATTTGAATCCAAATGTATTTATTGATACTTAATTTGATGTTCATCTGTATTTTTTTTAAAATCTGTACATTTGATACTATACTGCAAAAAATGTCAAACAACCATAACTCTGTTAAATATCTTTTGTTTTAACAGGCGTAAACATTTTGATATCAACATTGGGTCAAATAACAGAATCATCACTCAATGAGAAAGAACGGTTAATAGTGAACTGTAAATCTTTGAATTAACCTTCGATCAGCTTTAAGAAACAAATATTATGTATTTATATTCATATACATAGTTGCTGTTTAAGTAAGTTATTTAGGATTAATACATTATTATTATTATTATTACTTATTACAGAAGACTCAGACACAGAGTCCTGTACCCTGAGGACGGGGACGTCGTCTTCCTGGAAGAGGCCACACTCCCTGCAGGATACATATATTTCTTCACAGAATAAAGGGGATCACTCGTACCAGAATGCCATTGTATTGATTTTAGGAACCTTCCCCGAAACATGCCATGAAAATGCCACTTGTATAGCATCTGCAGTCTTTATGGTTCTCCACTGATTTATTGAGGTTATTGATGTGTATGCGGTAAGAGATCAATACCAGCTACCAATCCGTATCAACTTAACCAAAGACACAATGTGCTTTATCTATCTTTCTCTCTGGATTGCAGTGGCAGTATTCGTCTTCAGCATATATTCGCCTCTCACAGAGCCAAATGTATTTTCTTTGTGTCTTGCGGCTTCTTCTTTGGGTCCCGTAAACGAGCATCTCACTGAGGCGCCATGGTGCTTTAAGTGTCTGCATGCCAATATAACTCACTGAATTGTCACCTTGGGCTCTGTGTGTGGGCTGTATGAGCGCAGAATGCCACAGTGACACCACGGAGAGACGCTGATGGCCCACATCTGACAGAATAACACCCTGTGGAGCCCTTGGTCTTTGTCTGTCTGATGGATGAGCCAGCGCTGCAGGACACAATGTTTCAAGGGATTTCCAAAAAAATTAAATGAAGGAATTTGAAAAAATGGCAGCGAATGTCCCTGTTTCTAGTGAATTTATATTGCCTCACTAAGTGGAAAGATTTGTTAAATGCGTTATTAATGGTACAAGGCCAATGACACGAGTCAATCACACCAGAGCTGGCCTGCTTTCATTTACTGGTATGAAAATTAAAATGAACTTCTCTTCATTTCCCACAGTCATGATCATCCTCCTTCTTAATGATTCATACTGTAATCTGCAAGTAAGCATTAGTGCATTAGTATTAATTTTCTTATTCCCTTTCGTCTTAAAACAACTTTGATTAATTTTGCTTTAATATACAAAAATATGACATTTAGTCCTTCTAAATTCGTTAAATCAGATCAAAATAAATGCAAAAAACTGTTGTGCAGATCCTTCATGATCACAATAAGATGAATCGTGCTGAACTTGGTGATCCACCAACTTTACCTCCACTGCCACCAAGAGGCCTTTTACAATGTGTAAACAATTAAGATTAACCACTAAAGATTGTGAATGTAAGCTAAAACACATTGACTTTTCATATCCGTGTGCTACTCGTGAGTGGCCCAATATTTAGTGGCTGGACTCAGAAGTTAGACTTTATTGAGTTTTATAATAGGCTATAGGATTGTGGATCAGTCCAGTGGTTGTCAACAGCTTGCAGCCGTATACGGCGCCGGTGTTTCGGTTTTAGGAGTGACCGTGTTAACCGGCGACTCAGACGAATGCTTCGTGGTCGCCTTGTAGTGACGGCAGCTGTTGATAACATGAACAGCAACAACATAAAAGCCTACCAATACATTTGAAGTACACACTCATCTGTGTTCATTATCTGTGCCAACTGTTTTGTAACCACGAGCAATAACCACCTGTTGCTCTGAAACGTTTGTGATTCTGTCGCGAATATGTAGGACTTGAGTCCGCTGTTGGAATATCGATTCTAACAACAGAATATGCATTTTTGGATTTAAAAAGGTCGATTGGATGGATTGAAGTGATTTTGTACAGATGTCTATAGGAGGACGTATCATAATAATCACAAAATGTATTGGCACAAACCAACAGACATTGTGGACAATAAGATGAGGAGAGTGAGATAAAGGGGGGGGAGAGGACAGATAGAGTGATTGTGGAAGAGGAGGGGAGATGGGGGGGGGCTTTGTAAATCTGAGAGGCTGGAGGCACATTTGAATTCAGGCTGTGTGTCTTCTGCGCTAGCCGAATGTTACCTGCTCTAGCATGGCAACAGAGAGAGAGGGAGAGCGTGAGCTACAGCTGCAGCCTATACACACACACACACACTCTCACAACAGGAGTGCAAAGAGTGACTCAGGTAAGCAGGAACGCTCCTGATGAGAGAAGACCCCTGAGAGAGGACAGCAGTGTGGTGAGTGAGAGATACTGGAGGAGGAGGAGCTAGAGAGCTGCGATTCTTGAGAAGGAAGAAAAGGGGAAACGCACAGAAACTGAAAATCTGGACTCCCAGGGTGGACTTACTGCACAAGGAAGGGATGGACAAGGATACAGGCAAGGCGGATGTGGAGTGATGCGAGGCCTCTGATTGGATAAATCTGACAGACTACAGAGCACTGAGAGACACCCACAGAGAGAAGTAGTTTTTGGAGCAAGACTATTCGGGGGGCTTAAGCCAGGGGAGGCTGGATGTTTATCGAGGGACAGAGAGGGGCGAGGTGTGGTAGTGGGAGGGTAAATAAAAACAGGATGACAGATGAACCACCTGTCCTTCTGAGCACACGCATGTTAACACAAGAAGACACGCAAACCTTGCACGCACATCAGACAGGTGCACAGGACGGAACACAGAAGAGGCTGTGAGACATTTGGTGTCTGGATCACCTGAACTCACCTGAGGACATAACTCATGAGAGGGACCAGCCGCTGGAGCCCCAGGTGATCCTCCCCCCGAGAGAACCTGTGGACACAGGAGAGACATTCTCTTTTGGACCCCGAAGAGGTGGCAATCAGGTGGATCACCTGTGCCATTAGGATCCTGTGTATTAGTCTGGCCTGAGACGACCCGCCCCGCAGACTCCATCGCTCTGCCCCCCCCCCCCCCCCCCCCCCCACCCCCACCCCCTCCAACCCCACCCCACCCCTCCTCAACTGGATGCCTTGATGTATTGCTGTGGGCTGGGACACTGGCGGAGAGTGCAGTCCACATATGTAAGTGACCATCGCAATATGTTTTTGATCCCATAGCAACAGCGGAGTCTTGAGGCAGATAGCGGGGCGACACATCTGTGCGTCTGTGTAGTCACTTTCACAAACAACGCTGATGATTCATTCACATTCATAGCCAGGCGTCTTCTGCATCTGCAGTGTGTAAGCACAATAACACAAGCTGCTGTGAGTGTCTCCTACAACCTGTTATTCGCTCACTTCTCGGTGACGGTCTTTGTGAGTTTTCAGCCCGGCTGCAGCTTTTAAGGACAGATGGTGGTGTCATTGTCAAACAGCTCTCTGTATTGATCCGAGTACGAGACTTAACATGTATGTCATGGATTCAACAGTTTGATTTTAATCAAAGAGGAGGTGATTTCTAATACATGACAGCTGCTTAGAAGAGCTGTTCTCCTCACATCTGTCCTGGCTGAGCGGTCCGAAGGCGCGAGGGAGGACAGACAGGTGCAGTTATCTCATAACAGGCCAGTTCTTCTTAATGACAGAGAGGATCGGAGAGGACATCCACTTCTCTCCTCCACTTTATTTTCATTTCTTCTTGTCTTTCCACTTACTCCTTCTTCCTTTCCTTCCTTTCCTTGCTTTCCTTCATTTCCTTCCTCTCCAGTCCACCAGTCCGTTTGATGCTTCAGTTCAGTCATGGTTGCTTTTTCCATCACGTGTCCCCACAACCTCTTTTTAAGTGCTGTTGCAGCTGATAACTATAGAGTCTCAGAGCTGTGCATTGTGTGATGGCGCTGACTGCCGGGGACCCTTTTGCAGCCACATTCCCACATGAAATAGGCTTACTGTCAGCCCCCAACACTCAATGGGCTGTCAGCGCAAAGCCTCGGAGATTACCACATGCTGTTCTGCTGCGTGCAATGTGTGCAACGCATGCCCACCTCAGCAACAAGCCAGGAAACAAACTCACAGAATCAAATGAGCCACTCACTGCTAAAAGCAGTGACACATCAAGAAGTCAGTTTAGCACAAGTACAAACCCTGAACCGAACAAATGCATTTAAATGTAAGGAAAAAAAGCTAAATCTACAAAATGTGTTGTTTAGATGCACTTGGGCTTGATAAGATGAATGGTTAACATGCTTTTGCTAATTCAAATACATTACTCATCAGATATTTGTAATCCATTGGCTGACCTTCAGTCTTAAATTATGTAAAGAAATGTAAGTCACAACTTGGTTTATGACAGTGGTTCCTCAAAAAAGACTAGATTGCAAAATAAGAAAATAAACATATTTTAATTCCCAATTTATTTATTTTTTTCAGACTTTTCTTGTATCTTTGCTTTTTAATTATGGAATATTGTATAGCTTTCTTTCAACGTGCTTATAAAAACTATTCAAATGAAACAATCTTTGTAGGCAACATCACTCCAAAAAGGTGGAAAACAAGCAACAATAACACAACCTTCAACTTTTCCAGCATAAAATACGTGCCATTCATAATTAAAAAAAGATTATCTTCATGGTTGCCTGGCTCTAAAAAGGAGTTGAAGACATGTTAGTTTTATGAACTTGTTAAACCTTCAATAAAAGTAAAGACATTGCAGGAAAACTCAATGTTTCTCTTTTAAAAAAACGGTTCACTAATAGTATATTCACATTTTAGGCATGGTCGTTAAGCTTATTGTTCTGTTTGGTGTACTTCCATTTGACGCTGGATTTTTGTAATTATCCAACAGGAAAAAACATCCAGAGTTGCCAACTCTCTTACAATGAAAGTAACATGCGGCACTGGCTTCGAAAGTGGCTTCATCTCCTTCATAATCGTGATGAAATGATCATTATGACCCCCGTGACGAGCGATGAGTGCACAAGCAGAAAACAACGGGCAGGTGGCTTGTGCTTGTCGAGCCGAATGCAGTTATTAGACAGGCTTATTGTCCTCATGCAACAGCCGCAGATACTCTTTTTTCGGGTTTGAGCACTTGATGCATTAATTGCTCATAGAGTGTAATGAATATTTCAACAAATGTAACAAAAAACTTTATTATTACAAACCCCACCCTTTGAATTGATAGCATGCAAAGAGGCAGACAGGAAATATGGGGAGAGAGAAGGGAAGGATGACATGCAACACATCATATCGGTTCACGTGGGTTTGATTTCGAAAAGAATCGGAAACAAGCCCTTGTTTGGAAATCATTGCTTTTCTGTGCAGTAAATCTGTTTGAGCAGGTTCATATGGTTTGTTGATAATCACTTCACGTGAGTGTCGGTAGAGGCTTTAAAATGTAAATGGACAGATTACAGAAGTGATTTTCAGTAGTGACAGTGAGTTTGTCTCATTACCTGTTTTCTTCTGTCGCCGAGATTTTAAAATCTGATTAATGAAATGTACATTTAATTCTTCTCAGATATATCAAGGGTTAAATCTGAAGAGGAGTGTGTCTCTCTGGAGACACTGTAGCAGTTAAAAATGTTCTCAAAGCATGACCAGTATAGCCTGCTGACCTTTGTTTCATTTACAGGATATACACATGTCATTTCATGTGCCAGATGCAGCATCTCTTGAATGCTTTTGAGTGCAGAGGTAGTTGTGATTGCTCTCCTACTGTAGCCAGCAGCTTCTTTCTATACGGGCTGCAGATCCTTACAGCGCTAAGGTGGACTTTGATAATCACGCTGAATCAAAATCCTGGCGATTTGGTAAACACGCTGCAAGCTGGGCTCGGTATTGACCGGTTTCCACACTCAACACTCACACTGTTATTTTCTACTTCACTGGAGGCGATGGGATTGTAGATCACAGATGAGTATCTGTGGAGGACCAAAAAAGCTCTTTAGGGCTGCTCGGTCTCACCGATTTCAATATTTATTGATTTATTCGGAGAAAGGCATTTTTGAGAAGTAAAGGGACACGTTAGCTGTTGCAATTATTGTATTAAATATAGCCTCATGGACTAGTTTCAAGTTATTTCATGTCCTAAGGACAACAATTGAAGAGAAGCAGGTGTTTGCAATGAAAGGTTTGGGTCTCAGGCTTCCTGTAAAAAGGCTCATTAACTCCCCCCCCCCCCCCCCCCCCCCCCCCGACTGTAGATGTAGGCCATGTCCACACTACCACGTTTCCATTTTAGTTTGGAAAAGCTCCTGCTAACGGATACATTCGAAAACTCTGGGGTTACAGTTCTAGTGTGGACGGTCGTAAACGGAGAAGTTTGGAAACGATGACGTAGATACCCAAGTTCGCTACTTGATTGGGTCTTTCCCGGCTACCTGTTTGTCTGCCCTTTAAGCACAGACAGGAGATCAATCCTCTAATGTTACTCTTGTAAAGAGAGGTAATGAGTCATTTCCCAAAATGTTTAACCAGTCCTTTAAAAACACAACTTTTCTTTGCTTGGAGTGCAATATATTCAGGACTTAGTGGCTCCAGAGCTCCAAAGTCTTAAAACTGAGTTTGGGATTTGGGATTGATAGAGACATTCATCTGTATTTATTATCTCAGTTCATCTCTTCCTCTCTCTGACCAATCACTGCCAATCCCTGGATTACAAGAAATGTGCGATGACACAACGTAATCATTAAGAGTAGACACATGTGCTTTTATATCTTTTTTGGGAACGTTATGGAGAAATATTGTGTATTTCACAACAACAAATGTCTTTTTTCTATAAACTCATGTTAGGGATCAGTAACCTGCCCTCCAATCTGTGTCGGCCTCGTGACCTCTCCCGTCGTCCGTCCTCCTCCATCCTCACTCACTCTCTCACCATCCTGATATACTCATGATGCCTCCATCTCCCCAGCTCTGCTCTCCTCTCTCACATCTATTCATATTCATCCCACCCTTCCTTTTCCACTTCTCGTTTTCCATCCATCTCTTCTCAATCTCTCCTCTCCCAGATGTAAGGAGGGCAGGATTGGCCATTTGCTTGCCCCAGCCTCCGGCATCATGGAGGAGGGGCATCAGCCAGATGTTTGGTTGCATATTCATACAGGGTTTATGAATCTGAAGAGAGCAGACTGCCTGAAGGAGTAGGAAGAGTGGGATCCAGGTGGAAAACTGATGGAACTTTTCTGCATGTTCTATTTCTGCCTCTGACTGACACTTCTGGACTTATCCTACCTTTGTTTCCTCTTCTCACTCCCACTCCACCTCCTCCTTGAGTCAGTTTGGGATCATGTTTAGCTGGGTGTGATTGGAGGGCGACGCTCCAGGCAGATGTAAATCTGGTGAGTGTTGTTGGCATAGGGGGCGAAGCGGTGGAGGGCGTCAAATGAAAAGCGGGCTGCTGAAGGTGGACTGGGATCTGTGTGTGTTGGTGTGTGTGTGTGTGTGTGTGTGCGTGTGTTTGTGGTGTGTGTGTGTGTGTGTGTGTGTGTGAGGACGCTGAGCGTTTCAGGAGTCGGGCCCTCGACCTTTCCGTCTGCAAGCCATGTCAAGAGTGCCAAAGAACAAAAATGTCTCGTGGGTGAGTACTGCCTCTCTGGCTGGTAGGTGGGGGGAGGAGTAGACAGGGGATGGAGTGCTTTTTTAAATATTTCTGTCAGCCATATTTAATTTCTCATGATCAATGCTACATATACAATATATATATATATTTAGGAATTCCCACAGAATTGGCAAGATTCATATTAAAACATGTTTAATTCAGCTTAATTTAGGAAGCCAGACAGTGCTCTTCTGCTGCTTTACGTCATCCTGCCCAGCCAGCTTAGAAATAAAAGAGCATTCGCAAAAGGTGATGATTAGGCTCAAATCAGTGCGTCTGAAATGGGAGGGGCTAGCGTGCGCTGACAGTGCATGAAGGCAGTCATGAAAATACTTTTTTGGTTGCGTCCAATCGTAGGGAATGACTCTTTTTTTTTTGTTGATAGCAGATGTGTGGTTTCTATCTGTGTGGAGCTTTGCCTAAAATAGTGCGTGCCATCCATCTCTGCCTCAGCTTCTCACTTCTGTCCCCAGTTTGACAGCACACACACACACACACACACACACACACACACACACACACACACACACACGCACACACATTCTGGTTGTAAGAAGCTTAGGGACAGATGTTTGTTTATGTATGTGTGAGAGCACATGTGCACTTGAACACGTGTAGGGAGTGAGATGACCGGTTCTGTGAGAAGGCGTGATAGTGATAGTGATAGTGGCTCTCAACTCTTTGACTTGTGATCAGGGGAATATTATGTTTCTTATGTTTCTTCTTACCAAAGCAAAATACATTACCATGTTCATTCTGAGGCCGCTTTCACATTATGGCCGAAAAATAAAGCACTTCCTCGTCTCCCGCTCAGGATGTTAGTTTCTAACTACTTAATATTTGAATCTCTGATCAGCCGTTACCTAAATATCAGGAAACATAACTTTTGTAAAGACTGTGTGAATATTAAATCAGTTAATGATGAATCCTGAGGCTGACATTTCACACAGAAAACATTTTCAGTTTTGTTTCATGAGTGTTCACGATTTTGTTATTACGATATTATATTTAGGAATATCCTTATTCCCTTATTAATTGGCTGTCCGTCTTTAATTGAAGCAGTCTTGAGACATTGGTTAATGTTCAACAAATCTGAACCGCTCTGTATGTGTACTGTATGTGGGCTCAAAGTATTTATTGTCAACTGTTTTTGTGTGTTTGCATTGGATGAAAAATTTTTCTGAATACTTGTAAGTGTAGGGTTCCCACTTGCAGGTTCAGAAATAAATGCTCACTTCTTCAAAGGGAACGGTCAGACTGCCTTATGTAACGACTTTTCAGTTGCGCTTAGAGGGAGTCAAAGTAAGCAGGGACTCTGTTTGAGTGTTTTGTTGGCACTGGAGGAGCGCTGGCTCTCACTGGAGGAGATTTTAGGTGTCATGAAACAGATTTCGTAAAGCCCCAAGTCTGGTTCAATCCTAGGTCATGGGCTAAATGCTGGGACCTTCCCTTTGCGGTCCCTTTCTCTGTCACAGACGGTGTGACCTCTGATGGCAATGTCTTCCCCACTAGTAGAGAATTTGAGAAGGACATGTGTGCAGCTGTGTGTATTGTAGCCCCGGATGTGGCTGTGACCACAGAGGTCAGTGTCACAACTTCTTGCCCCACACTGTCACAGCCTGGCCCAGTGGATGTTTTCTTTCCGTTCTCAGTTATGCAACAGTCATCTCTGCCCCTCACCACCTAAAGTTCTCATTTGAGATTGTATTACTTCCCCGTATCGCCTGCCTGCCTGCCTGTCCGTCTGACAGGGCTCAGTGACAAATGGACCGAGCAGCTTTACTAACCTTTCGGCTGAAACGCGGAGGGGGAAGCGTAGTAACCCCTTAGCAATACCACATTGTAGAAATGAATTGTTGCTGCAGAATTTTTAAATGTCAGTTTTCACAACTTAAATAAAATATCCCAAAAGTAAAATACAACAAAACGGGCAAAAAAGATGCTGGCGAGCTCACCTGTAAGATGCTGGCGAGCTCACCTGTAGGTCGAGCAGGAGGCCGATAGCAATGGCAGCACCCCTCTGGAGGACGACCACGCAGATGGGACCCCACAGGAACACGGATATGAGATGGGTCCAGGTATCGGCCGGGCCGTCGACAGGAAAGAGTAGCAGGTGCTGGAGCAGGAACTGGCTTTGTGTCCGACTCTGAGTTGCTGGGCAGCGGAGCTGACAGGACGACCTCTGGAACAGCCTGGCATGGAGATAACAACGTCCAAAGAAACACTGGGTTTCATCTCGAGAAGCTGGCAGGTTGCTAACAGGCTGGGCGTTAACAAACTGGCAGACAAGAAGGATTGAGTGGTTTGCAGAAACCACTGCCTGAAGTACTGCTGCTGAGCAGGGATCTTTTCCAGGACGGGAGTATGCAAAAAATCTCCTTAAAAAACAGTTTTTGCTCTGCTGGGTGTACGTGTTGGTCACTTCGTACTGTTGTTGTTTGGAGTGCAGGAGTAGGACCCACATGCAGATACAAAAGGAGGCTGAAGGATAGCACAAGGATGTCCAACATGTCGTTAGCAAGCTGGCCAGAGATACACATTTTTGCACGCTTGTTGCAAAAATATATACATCCAAATAAAGTCCTCTGCCCATTTAAGCAGTAATTTCCCCAAGGCTTAGAGGACACAAATGATAATGACACAACTGTTCCCCTTTTCTCACTACTGGAGGCATATTTACAGTCATTTCAGAGATACAGGAGTGTAAAAGTCACCTCATAAAGTTCTTGACCAACAAAATCATTTTTCAGGGTCCATTATACTGTCACCGGAGAGCTGGCAGCAGAGGAAGGACCCTAGCACAGATGAGGACAGGCAGAATGGTCATTACCATCACTTCTAGTCATTCAATATATGTTCCTATTTATTGAGCAGTGGCTCCAGTTTTGCAGAGTGACCGCGTAAAAAGGATCAGTGTGACACCATTACAGATTATGGTTTGATTGCGGACATGAATTGAGAGAACTTAACCCAAAGTGTCATTTATCCTCCACACATTGTTTTATTTCAAGGGTTTGGCTTGAATTAATAAAAGTATCCTCGAGAGAAATAGATCCTTTCAATCATCTTGTGACATGGTTGGAGATGTTACTTTGGGTCTCTTGGGGGTGTCCCGAGCCTCAAGGTTGGGAACCATGCCTCAAGGTGCTTTACGCTGATATGTGCTTGTTCGCCCCACTGAAAGCAGTTCCACACAGTATTTTAAGGAACATCAGTGATGTGTGTGCGTGTGTGTGTGTGTGTGTGTGTGTGTGTGTGTGTGTGTGTGTGTGTGTGTGTGTGTGATACTTGGCAAGCACCGAGTTGTAAGCGTGTGACACTAAACTAATGTGTTGAAGGAGTATCACTATTTTGCTGTTGGGATGCTGATCTGTCTGTAGAGTTGTGTGCGACACAAAGGAATTATGCCGTGCTTTTTAATTTCATCTTTCTGTTTTGGAGCCAGTCCATTATAATACTCCTGTTTTTGCACAAACACACACGCGAACACACACACACACACACACACACACACACACACACACACACACACACACACACACACACACAGAGCCAACTCTGCTCAACGACATAAATGAGACACTCCACACTTTGCGTTGCGTAACAAGCACGGACGGTGCGGACGGTTGGACACCTTCTTGGTCTGTTCGGAGCGCGAGGTCACAGCGAGCGGTGCGCGGTGCAACAGATGCCCCACGGAGAAATAAGCCTTTAATACCCAAAGGACTCAGGAGAGGGTAACTACACTCAACTCACAATACAGACTTAAGTGAAACCCCTCACGCAGCTCATTGGTGTCTCCGGTCGTGTTTCTTGGGAAATATTTCTTCTTTACGCACAACACGGCGAACGTTATTGTGTTGCATTTAACGGCATCGTCGGATACATCCACCCGTTTTAGAGGTAAAACTCTGTCTCGTGGCACACTCGTCCATGTCTCATTCACTGGAGTCAGTTGAACGATAATCTGATCTGCTCGTTACAACCGTGAGATAACCCTCGTGGACCTCTTTGACCGCCATGCCGCCCAAGAAAAAGGTACAATATGTAGTATTCTGTTGTTTTCTTTGTGTGTGTGTGTGTGTGCGTGTGCGTGTGTGTACGTGTACGTGTGTGCGTGTGCGTGTGTGTGTACGTGTACGTGTGTGCGTGTGTATAAGTGGTAGGAGACACCATCTGTTGCACTGGGCGTTAATCCTTGTGTAAGGCCTTTCCACATCATTGCACTCAGTAAAACACAAGCTGCAGATCCACATGCTGCATGTATCATGTCATGTGTCTAGCTGAAAATCACAGGCTTCAGAGAGAGTTGCATAACCAATGGCTTGTGAAGATTAGATGCATTCAACCTCTTGCCCTTCTCTTCCACTCACTCTTGGACTTGCTGTCAACTCGCTGTAGTTTTGGAAGCAAACCTGTGCACATGTTTTTAATTCATATGTTAAACATGTAGCAGCAGCCGGTGGAGTCATGTTCCTCCTCCTCATGCTGTACAAGCTATCAATACACATACTGATTGTAACGTTTAATAAATAACACACGTTTTTTTCAGAATTTTCCTGAAAAAGTATTTAACTTACAATTAGATTCAATTACCAACATTAAACACATGCAGAGAGAGAACTGATATGTTTTGAAGGGTTGTTCAACAATATTTACTGGTGTTATGAAAGTTGTATCCAGAATCCTTAAAAACTATTCAAGCCATCTGGGTGAAGAAATATTCAGTCTGTTGCATAATAATCTTGATATTTGAGTTGTTGAACAATTCTTAGTTCTTAATCCAAAGAAAGATAATTGTTTGTTCACTTAATTTACCGTGAACCAAAATGAAAATGTTTAATCATCAGTGTATAATGTGTCTTCATCCATATTTTTATATGAAATTATGTGTTCTTTTGTGTTGTTCAAAGCGTGCAAGAGCTTGAGTCTTTCTGGCTACTTGCAGAGGGACTAAACTTGAGAAACAACAAAAAACTGCTCTTTTTTTCCAGCCCTACAACTCAACTTAAATCTCACCCTCTCATTTGTTGCTGCAGCATTTTCCAGTGAAAAGGCAAACAAACACATCACGGTATCTGCTGACTACCAAACAGAAGGCAGACCTAGTGGAGCATTGAGCATCTTAAGAGCATTTACCTTTCAGGGGACCAAAAACAGAGCTGTTCAGATACCATGTTTTCCTCCCCGATACTGCTTCTCATCTTGTGTATCGGTCAATATCAATACCAAAGTGCATAAAACAAATGTATATATATATATATATATATATATATATATATATATATATATATATATATATACATATATTATTGTTATTATTGTTATTATTTAACAGTATACTAATAACCCTTTATGGACGTGATATGAATGCACATGCACAGCACCGATCGGGCAGGTTCTAGTGGAGAATGTAACATTAGCCAGAGCTCGCAAAAATGTCAAAACAATGATAGCATTGTTGTTCAGCCTTGCTGTGGTTAAACCCCTTTGTAAAACATGTTTAACAGTGTGAAATGTTGCCTAAATACTGAAATGTTGCTCGCTCTGGCTAACATGACCATATCCACTAACTGTACCGTGCATGTGCAACTCTTAACAGTTGTCAATGTTGAGTTAATATCTTGTTTACTGGCCAGGAAATCATTAAGTGCAGGTTTAAGGGTTCTTGAAATACTTTCAGAACAACATTAATTACAAAACATTCTATTTTTTTCAAATATCTCTGGGTTTTGACTAAAACCGATCATGATCAGCTCTGTGACTTGAATGTGATGGTCTCAAAGTGCAGCTTGTGGAAGCCTCCCTGTCTCCGGACAGCATAGTCTGTGGCCTCCTGTCTTGCATTACACTGCGCTGGATAGTGCTGCTTGTTACCTAGAATAGGAAAAGCCTCTTAGTTAATGTGCCTTGGGGCATTACATCCAGGTACCTGCTCTCCTTCCAGACAGGAAGTGGAGCAATAAGGCGAGTAGACCTGTTTCCTTTGGGGTTAGGACGGTTTCCAAGTTGATGATAGAATTTTTTACAGTTTTATACATCAATCTTTTTTTAACCTCCCCCAAAAAAATTCTCAATGTTTTTTATACTGTAGAAGAGTGACAGAGATGACCGTTCCAATGTTAGTGGTGGTTCAATAATGCCACAGTGCAATAAGTGAGAGAAGATCATAACTGGAATGGTTGGCAAAATGTTTGGTTTTTTTAATCCTCCTTATAGCAGCAGTAATCATGTTGCATCATAATGTGCCATGCAGAAGAGCACAGAGACTTGCTATCTATGAACGATAAATGGGAGATGAAATGTATCTGTTACAGGGGCAAAGCAAGCCAGAAATTAAGCTGTATGGATGATATTAATGCAGCTATTGTATCTCTGTCTGATGACCGCAGGGAGCTTGAGATGTGCAGCTGCGTTGGCTGTCTGTGAGGAGGTTGCATTTGTCTCTCTCGCTCTAAATCCTGGATTGACGCATGCTATCTTAATCTCCTTACTCAGAGACAATCATGACTCAGAGAGAGAAGCCCAAATACTCAATCTCCCCCGCCCCCTGTAATGATTTTTTTTCCAATTTGGTCTTTGGTGCTGCAATTTTCTTCCAGGCAAATATTTTTTCTTTCTTTTTCATCTTCCTTCAAATGTGCAGATTCTCACTCTAGAAGTAAATGCGTTCTAAGAATAGTAGTCGACAGCAAAATTATGTGAAAGCCATATATAATGTTACAAAATATGTAACTCTTTTATCATTACATTTACAATCAGTGTAAGGCCAGCCAATAATGTGGTTATTATATAACCACGGGATACTTTAAAACTCAATGATTCTGAATCAAAAAACAAGTTTCATGAATAAGTTTCATATCAGCCTCGTTCTCCGCCTGCAGAAACGCAAAGTGGCGCGTGATGGATGTTGTACACAATTGGTAAGGTTTAGGCAAGAAATCTACTTATTCATGGGTTGAAAAAAGATCATGGTTTGTGTTCAAATTAAAAAATAACAAAGTAAACCAACTACCGTAACCGTAAAAGTCCTGTGTTTGTTGGACCCATCAGCAGCCCTCCCTCCCTCAGTGGACTTCTCACTCACATCTTGTTGTTCTGAGCGTCTAATAATGATGTTGGTGGAGTTACACTGGAGTCGATTGAAAGCCCGGTGCGTCTCATACAGAGTGGCAACCCACGGTTCTGACAAGTGAAGCCAATGTGGAAGTGTCTTCCCTCTATTGACCAGCAGGGGGCGACTCCTCTGGTTGCAAAAAGAAGTCAGTTTATACAGAAGTCTATGAGAAAATGACCAATGGTCTGAGTCGCTATTTTCAAGTATTCTTCAGTACAGCATGATGTTCATTTAGTAAATTATGATCCCATTTAGAGTAAAATAGACCATGAAGGTTGCTACCCTACCAGAGCTGTATACGACATCTCTACGCCGATCCTCTACAGTCCAAATAAAATACCTTCTGTTCATTGGTTGCCAAAAGGCGAGATGGCAGCGGCCAAATCGCCGAACTCGAGGCTTCACAATGGCAGTCCACACACCAATGGGTGGCGTCACGATGACTACGTCCACTTCTTATATACAGTCTATTGTCTCATACAGACACTTAAGTATCTTTTATCATGATATCAAGTAGCCAAGAAAATATTTTAAACGTGTCAGCTTGAAATATTAAAAGACAGCGTTTCCATCAAACCTATGAAGCCCACGTTAGCTTAATTAACTAGTTCGCTAAAGCTGTTAAAACCGGTCGCAGCAGTTGTCCACAAAATCCACGGCCGTCGACTATAAATAAGTTTGCTTTAATCTACCGCCGTCTGAATTCCAGGAGTCATTGTTTAAAAAGATGACTGATAATTGGAGTGTTCATGGAAAACTGCATTATGTATATGGGAGAAAGAAAAGCTCAACAGGTGTAGCGACAATACACTTTATTTTCGTAGCCACAAACTGGTGACATTCGTTATCATGCCACCCATCTATACCGTATAGACGTAAATCTTCTTCAGAGCAGCTCTTGATCTATAACTGGAGATCTAAAGGGCCGTGATGCAGCCTTTAACTCCACAGACGTAGGCTGGTGCCAAAGGGAAGGTGGCGGTGTCAGCCCGGCCATATCTGCTCTACGGCAGCATCAGGCAGAGGGCACAGAGCCAGTCTCCTTCAGACAGATGATGCAGAGCAGCTGATTAGTCGGGGCTTGGAGGAAACCGGACACACACACGGCTGCATGTTGATGAAGCAGATATAGAGCAGCAAAGAAATCAGCACACACACATTACAGTAAATGAGCAGCAGCTGAACTGCAAGAGGAATGTTACGGTTCGTCTGCAGCACAAGGAAATATGTATCGGCGAAAATGAGGAATTTGTGAACACCCGGGCTCCGTACCAGTGAGCTCATTGAAAATAGTCACAATTACATTTGTGACCCGGTCATGCTAGTAAACGCTGCTCGGGATGAATGCAGCGTTTTTGGTTCTTTTTGATACACAACTCCAAATCTACTGAAGATCACCAGCAAGATTTTAATGAGGCTTATTCATTTAAAAAGTATGTTTCTGCAGATCAACTAGAATATCCTGAGATACGAGTAAACGTATTACAGTTTTGATCTTTTCTCATGATAAATAATGTTCCTGTTCAAACACCAGATCAATGCACAGGCTGATCTCCAATAGAGTTGTGAATGGAAGGAGTCATTTTGGCATCCGCAGTTTTAGAAATAAAAGTTCTGTACATTCGAAGGAGAGACAATGTTAGGCAGCTGGCCGATGGAGGCGGTCTGAATCTTTTATCTGTAAATTCATGTAGGCATTTTTTTCTGCAGAATTTCTACTTGTGAGCAGCAACTGACCCACTATTGACTTGAAACTTGGCACACACAGATGAGACAAAAATGATGGGCATGTCACAGTATTTGAAAGAATCAATAATAACATGTAGAATAAAGTATATATATATATATATATATATATATATATATATATATAATTTTGTTGCAGTTTGACCAAGATTTAAAATCCATTGATCCATCGTTTTATTCTTTTAAACACATGGACAAAGGCCAAAGAGCTGCTCATGCTGGAGCTGCTTTGTGTGCTGAGGTGGAAACTCTCTACCCAAGTTGTCTTTTCGCAGCTACCAAATGAGAAATGGATAACAGCAGCACCTGGAGAGCAGCCAGCAAGGAGCAGGACGCCTCAGGGATGTGACATAGCGACACACACACACACACACACACACACACACACACTTCACCTTTAAATACAAACAGACTAACAGTGCCCCTTCGCCCCCGTGGAGTTACATGTTTGACTTTGAGTTTTGATGTAGTGCCAGCTTGAATGACACTTTACCGTTAGTTGTGTGACGTCTTCCACTGTGAGAAGTACAGCAGCAGTGATGCTGAACATTGCCAAGTTGACTTAATTATACTGACATTCTCTACGGGAGATGTCAGTGGTACTTCAATAGCTCCACTATCGATATAATTGACGTGTACGAATGCACGATACTTCTCCCGTCGGTGGAAGTCATTTATGTCTACATGGCATATTTTTTTGTCAATGGTCGCCATGGAAACGTCTCCCCATTTTGTTTGGGGGGGGGGGGGGGGGGGGGGGGATGTGCAGAAGGAATGGTATCTTCAGTGACACAACCTTATACTGTCTGCTGCATTGGATGATTGCTACGTGTGCTTGGGATATTGTCAAGATGGAGTCTTCAATTAATAAACTCAAGACATTTAGGGGCTTTGCCTACAATGGAGACGATGGAGGGAGCACAGACAGCTGTCACTTAACCAGACAAAAAGCACAGTTTAACTATATTTACTGAACCACTTTTGAACAGCAAATGTGAAAATGTTACGTTTGTTTTAATCATCCATTCGCTGTTTTAAATGCCTTTAATATGGATTTTGTAATACCTCGACGGTAAAGCAGTATATAATGTGTTAATCTCACAAACCTTTGCCAAACCAACTATTTGTTTCTCATCTAGAACGACATAATGCTGTTTGAACAAACTTCAAATGAAGTCTTTCTGACTTCTCTTGACAGACTCAAGACCAAACATGTACAAGACACACAAAGCTGAGATGAATGCGTCATTGTAAGCGTTTGCAAACAGTGCGTTTTGGTTTTACAAGCGAAAATTTCCAGGATGAGGACTAACTTTGTTTGGTTGGGTAGTTTAACCCCCCTCACTTTCGATGAAGAGCAGGTTCCCTGAGCTTTTCAATCATCAACATCCAGTTAGGACTGACCTGAATAAATCAGTGAAGTAACGGGAAGGTTTCTCAAGTGTTTAAATTAAATGCTCCCAAATCAATTGGACCTCGTTTTTTTCCTTTGCACCAGTATTTTCCGCTGCAGTATGTTTCTGTTGGTCTAAACAAGCTCATGTGGGAAGTTGACTTTGCTGTGTCCTCTTTTGTTTCAAGCCCATTAAGCACGATACAAGTGACGCAGGGCTTTGAGACAATTTCTGTATTTAGCTTATTATATCAGACCAAATAACATGTCGTAAAATTAGAGATGTTGTCAGTAAGATCACTTTGTGAGTTTAACTTCACATTTCTTCAGTTCTTCAGCTGCTCAAACGAATCAAACAATATAATGGTAAATCTGATCAATTTGGAAGAACACATTTCTATCTCTCATGCAAACATAAGCTCCATCTCAGCCTGTCTTTCAGACCTGGTCCAGAGTTCAGTTTGTCCTCTGGGGAATCGCAGTGCTCATGGCCAGCCAGCTGGCTCCTGGTGACTCGATGGTTCTGATTATTTCAGTTTAGAGATGGAGTCCATCTCCCCAATCAAAAGCTGTTTTCCTAATGTACTCACTCCCCTGGCGAGGGCAGAAAGAGCTGTGTAAACGCTTTTTAGCAGGAAAGGAGTCACCTTCAGGAAGCACACGACAGAAAGTGGCTTTAGTTGTTCACCCACCTTCCCTCCCAACTGGGAGGGGGCAGAAGGGGATAGGAAGTAAGGAAGTAAGGGGGGTTGGAGAAGAGATGGAGAGGGAGGGTTTAATAAAGAAGTGGGTAAAGAGTTTTATTAAAAGACTGAATTGGAAAATTGAAAGAAAGGGCTTGATGTAAACAAAATAAATAGATACAACAGCAGTATTATAGCTTAGAATTATGTTTGGTATTATTGGTCAATAAAGAGGAAGTTTCCTCTAACTGAACTAAATCCCATGATATTTTTGTTATCACATAAGGTGCTCTGTCAAAAATAATAATACAGGAGCAAGTAATATTTGTCTGTCACGCTGATTGTTTTTGTCAATCATCAGTTCAACTTTTGAGAAGCTGGAATCAGAATGATTTGGCTTTTTTTTGTGCAAATCATCAGTTTCAGATGATTCTTTTGTTAAATAGTGATTCGAAAGACAAAAAAAAAATAATGATTCGAAAGACATTCAAATTTGTTGTTGTTTTTAAAGTATAATAATTACTCTTGCTTACAGACAGCCGAGCCATCACAATAGCTACCATTTAACCAATATTTAATCATGCCAGAATGATGTGGATACATTATAATCTGTGTACAGATTCAAAAACAATGATGCAATAAACAATAAAAGCGAGTTGATGATTCACAGAATTATTTGCCGCTCTTCCCTTCAGACATTTCTAAATCACCTGCAGTAGAGCTCAACATTGTTTAATAATTCAGCCGGGGCGTTTTGTACTATTGGCTGGGTGACATTGGCTCGCCGGAGAGGCGGGTGCTGTGTGAGCAGATGTCTACACCCGTCATGGGTAAACAGAGAGCCATGCCTGCGGGGGAGATTTCCTTCCTCCTCATCATGTTGAAGTCTCTCTATACATCCTCCTGCTTCTGTGACTAATTCTCCCCACTAATTACAAACACTATCCCACCACCTTATTAGTATATGTATGTCATGTCTTCATCCTTCCTGTCATATTATTTAATGGCCTTATTTGCCTCGAAGGTTATTTCACTTTTCGCTTTTTTGTTCTCTCCTCTGTCAGAGACATTTTATTGTCAGATGAGCTTTTTTGAGATATTGGCCATTTCTATTTGCCTTTTTTTCCCGACACAGTTGAACATTTATAGTGACAGTCAGGTCTGCAGAGAGAACTATTGGTTCCAGCCTGCCCTCCGTCCTGGACTTGTACACCTCCAGAGTCAGGAAGCGGGCTGGAAAGATCACTGCAGACCATCACACCCTGGACACAAGCTGTTCCAACTCCTTCCCTCTGGTGGGCTCTACAGAGCACTGTACGCCAAAACTACCAGACACAGGAACAGCTTCTTCCCACCGGCCATCTCTCTGATGAACAATTAATCACCTCCATCTGCACTACTTGCACTATCACCACGTTCTGCACTACATCCCCAATTCATTGTCACTGATGTTGTTTATATATTGTACATACATGTTGCTACCCTGTTGTCTTTAATGTCTTTTTATATTTATCCTGTCATTTGTAATTTAAATATGTATGTACTACAAGAGCCTGCGTGTAACCGAAGTCAAATTCCATGTATGTGCACACATAATTTGCTCTCTGCTGGTTGAGGTTTGAAGAGTGAAAACAGACACATGACTCTCTGTAAGAAACATAAAATAGGAAAGCCCTCTCTCCTACAAACCACATGTATGTTCGAATAACTCGTAAATTAAAACATAATTGCTGCCTGGCCGACTTTCCCTGGCAACTTTTGTTGCAGTCCAGGAAGTGTAACATCTCGGCTAATAAAAGTGCAACGTATGGTCCTGAGAAATTGAGGGCATGGCAGTTTTAAGTGACTGGTGGGTCCCGTCTCAGGTTGCTTGCTGCTAGATGTCTGCAGTGCTGCACCGACTGGACCGGCCTCAGCTCCACCGACAAGCCACCTCCATTTTTAGAGTTTGTCAAAAATAAACATACCAACATCTCCAAAGCTCAATAATGAACACGTTGTTTTGTTTAAGCTGCAGAAAAACAGAAATGTAGAGACGACAGTGTAGTGTAGTGGTTAGTGTAGTGTTAGTAGGTCTCTGTAGTGTAGACTGTAGAGTTTTAGACAAAAGTATCTGCCAATGAATGTAACATATGTACTGTTCAGCACCAACCGGGTTTATTATGAAAGTAGGGTACACATTACAGTGTTAACATGAAATAAATGACATATAGTGTAAAGCATCATGGCCTTTACCGACAGTTCATATCATTAATATACACAGAATACCTCTATTGTTGTCTTCATCACACTGGAAGTCACAGAGGACTCTAGACTGTGTTGTTAAAATGCTCCAGACTGAGCCGACTGTCTACAACCACGGAGCTGATTTGTGACTTTGGGATGCAAAGTGTGTATCTTGAGAGACAGATTGACGCAGAGGCCCGTGCCACCTCTTGGCTATGACACAAAGGACATTAGTTATCATGTTTTTTAGGGGACAATCTAATCATCGGGACACATGGCGCATAAACCTGAGCGTCACAGGAGGGATCTGCTGCTATACTTTGTGACAATTAGAGGCAGGAGGCTTCGAGGGAAACATAAAGTAAACGAGAAGCATGTGTTCCAAAACTTAACTGCTGAGGATAATTAGAAACAATACCAAATACGGTTGATCAGAAAGGGTGTAATGGAGAGACACCGGAGCCTGCAGCAGCATGATGCTCCATTAATTAACAATCACTCATGTTCAAAAAGAGCATTACAATAATAATAATGTCCTAAACCGAATGTAAAACAATTTGCATCATATGCTTCAAAGAGTACAATAATATATATTTAAAAAAATCTGTGAATCAAATTCCTTTAATATGAGTGGAGTAATTAAGCAAAGCTGTGACATCTGAGTACGTGGACCAAACATCCTCACTTGAATGAATTTAAAGGGACACCAATGTTGTAACGTGTACGCTGTAATGCATCCGTACCACCATTAACAGTAATTGAGCAGTACATTCAAATCAATTATATCGATAGTGGAGCTATTGAAGTACCACTGACATCTCCCGTAGAGAATGTCAGTATAATTAAGTCAACTTGGCAATGTTCAGCATCACTGCTGCTGTACTTCTCACAGTGGAAGACGTCACACAACTAACGGTAAAGTGTCATTCAAGCTGGCACTAAATCAAAACTCAAAGTCAAACATGTAACTCCACGGGGGCGAAGGGGCACTGTTAGTCTGTTGTTTTTGGTCAGAGAGGAGCCTGTAAGAGCAGTTGTTATAATAATAATATTGTTGTTTTGGATGAGCCTGCATTGGTACTACTAGTAATAATATTTAACTCAATTAATGTAGCACCTTTTATACAGGGGGAGTAGTTCAATTTCAACATTTAATGTCCACCTCTTATATATATTATGGAATACCATAGTTTTGTTGTACTCTATGCTTTCTCATCTGATTGATGTTTTGATGATGAATTTAGGATTTGTATGTATTGGAAAGATTAGTCTTTGTATTTATTGCTTTTCTGAATTACTCTTGCCACAGATATATTGTTTATATCTTGTATTATTGTGTGTATTGTTTTATGTAACTTGATTTTTAATCCCAACATTTAATCTTTGTGTTCTATTGTTTTTCCAATCAAAAAAGGATTTTCCTCAAAGGTCTTTAATACAGTTCAATGCGCAACGATCACACCGCCGCAGAGAATTGATCCAACTGATTGCCGTTGTTCTCCATCTGTCCTGCAGGGAGAGCGTCAGGACTCAGACGTTGTCGAGGAAAGAAACGCCCAGGTGCAGCTGGAGAAGGCCAAGGTACTTTCAAACTATTGCATCACGGTAACACCACGACCCGACCCCACACGACCCCAACGCGACCCTCACAGAGCGGCAGCCCTCAAGGACACGATCACATCACGGACAGGGAACACAGACACCAGGACATCGGATTAGCCGAGCAATATTCTACTATTAAAATGAGACATCGCATCCTTCATCCTTGTCTTCCCTTTGTACGCTCGGTGTCTGGCGAAGGATAATAATAATGACTGCTGATTCAGTTCCACACTTTCTTCGGCCGACCAGTAAAATACATTTCCACTGAAAGAAACCAGTCGACAACAACAATTCAACAGGACAATGAATTAAGTTTAATTGTGATACATGTGCCTGCTCTACTTGCTAAAATGATATACAAGGGAAATAATCTCTAATCCAGTGGCATGTGAGGTGAGGGAAAACACTTCATCTCATTATAATATTGTAATAGTACTATTGTACAATTCAAAGTTATTTAAGTAGACTTCTTAAAGCATTATTTTGAATACATTCTTTACTTATCTATTAGTACACAATTGCTTCATTTGAATGTGTTTAGTGTCCTGAAGAGCCCTGAGATTTGAGATATGTCTTAAAAATTAACATGAATGAAGATTTATTTTGTGCAGCAGAAATGTTTCCTCTCTTCTTTTCAAGCATAAGAATGAATTTAACAGAATCAACACAAAGAATTGTAATGAAACCACTTTGGCTGTTAATTAAATGTATGTAACACCAGGTGCATCCAGAATGTGCCTGCTAAAGGTGAACATTTAACAGTCGAGCAATATTGATATAAGAAACACATAGGTAGCATTTAGGAATAAAACACGTTGCACATAAATTAAAACAAGCCAAATAAGGAATACATTTGCAAATTTGACCGTGCAAGGAAATAAAAAGTGCTGCAAATACAGAAAATGCAATTTTATTTAAATTCAAGTGTTTCTTTCTTCTTCTTTTTGTTCTTCTATAGATCATTCGGGGTCTTTCACTTGGTTATTTGCATACAAAGTTCTTCCAAGAATGATAAAACAACATGAAATGATATATATGCTTGTGTTAGTAGCAATACGTTGTGCCCTCTGAGCCTCCTTATGTAATACTGTTATGTCATAACAAAGCTCATGCTGTATCTGAGAAAGTGGAGTGCATTTTAGAGAGAAGTAAGTCCCAATTCTGCCAAATTTGAAAAGCAGGTTGAAATATTGCACACCTGTTGCCAGAACGTCCCCAGCTCTGGTTTTCGCTGTTTCGTGTGCAGACTTACATACTTACAGAGGGCGGAGTATGCATTGTTCGCCAACATAATGGCCATGACGGTCATTACACTAATATATAAAAATATCCCCGCTGATACCAAACTCTTGCCCCCTCTTTTCCTTCTAAGCAGCGCCCGTTGATAGACGTCTCATTGAATATTGAATTAAATCCCCCCATACACAGATTTAATGCTAGTGCCATTGCTGCTCTGCATTTAAAGCGGCCCCTCCCCTTCTGACTCCACGATCTCTCCCACCGCCTCCTCGTTCCAAAGTGGAGTAATTAGCAGCTTGATCTGCGTGCTGCTGACAAAATACTCTGATAGGATTACACCACCCACAGGCCGAGGTCAGGAGGAAGCATACGGCTGTGACGCAAAGAGGAGGACGCAGTCTGTGTTTTTCAAAGCAGACGTCTTGAGTTTACATTTAAATTAAAGTGTTGTCATACAGATAAAAGAAGAGGTGTCACTAATGCTATTAAGGATGCCTCCAAGTAGCTGTGACAGCATGAACAATACCAGGACTCTAAAACTGGAGCAGCGAAAGTGAAAGATGCAAATATTGCTTTTCTCCTTGTCACCAGCTGAGTTCTGAATATTGGCAAGATCTTTTCGAAATACCTTCATATGTAGACAGTTTTACATTAGTTATTAATCTCCCTTAAATATGTACTGTCAGGTCAAATGATACAATTTACAAGCTATTAATCTGCAAGGCGGTTTTGGCAGTGGGGAAACCGACGATGCTAAATAATGTTTTTAAAAGATCTTACATGGTTTTATACATACTGAACTATACACAAACCATTTATTCCCTAGTTAACAATCCCACCAATGCTTCAAAAGCACATTTGTTTCATGTTTCAGTGAGAACATTACTTCCAGTTCTCCTTAACAACATTAATTGTTCCCGGTTGTGAGATGTGTAGATTCATTCTAACATCTGAAATGAATCATTGAAATTGAAGTGAAAAATGAGATTTTGTTTGTGTGAAACTGTGTCGGCGAGTGATCACATTTAGTTACGAACACGTGTCCCGTGTCCCCAGTTCAAGCCGGTTGCATTTGCAGTGCGTTGCAACTTCTCCTACACACCAGCAGACGACGACAACGTCCCCGTGCCGGGCCAGGCCGTCACCTTTGAGGCCAGAGACTTCCTCCATGTCAAAGAGGTTGGAAACACACACACACACACACACACACACACACACACACACACACATACATTACTGAGTCATTGCAGTAATGTGAGCCAGGCCTTGGATTGACATTTGTCTTTCTTTTTGATAAGCAGAAGTTTAACAATGAGTGGTGGATCGGCCGGCCCGTGAAGGAGGATAGTGTTGTGGGCTTCGTCCCCAGTCCTGTCAATCTGGAAACCATCCTCATCAGAAGAGAAGTGCAGGCGAGAAAAGCTGCCAAGGCCCTAGCCAAGTATGTACAGCACGTTTCTCTTTTCCACTGGCTGCAACACAACAGGGTCACAGACGAGCACACGAGCCCATGCTGCTTTGTGCTGATTTATCTTGTAATCCTAATAATAATCTTTATTGGTCCAGACAAAAACATGAATACAGAGGATTGTATGGCATTTTCAGCATTCATCCGATGCTCTTTCGAAACATCCACAGATTAGGCAAACTACATTTTGACCAGAGAGGTGTAATCAGTGGGAAAGGGTCACACCAGGAATTGTTATGTTGACGGAAGTCTGGCGGGATCAAACCGCATGCTGCACTGTGGCCAAAATGAGCTGAGGGCCTCAAATGACCCCTTTTTTCTCTCACTCTCTATGCATTAGTGTCCAAAATATCCAACAAATGTAATTCACACAGTTAGGGTTGAGTTGTGGTCAAAGTAAAGTCATTTTTTATCTATATATATTTAAATGTGCACCTTTCCTTCAACCTAACCAAGTAGTTTTGTTCCTGAAACACTGGAGGGGCTTGCCCAGGCTCACAGATCGCTTGTGTTGCTGGACATTTGTAGGAAAACAATCACGAGCATTAAGAGCAAGAGCCAGTTACCAAAGACGTTGGAAGTACTTTGAGAAGTAGGAATGTTTTCCTTTTGTTGAGTCAGTAGGTTGTTTTACTCCAATCAGTCTGGCAGGCAGGAAGATTCACTCTGGACTGAAGGATTTTGACTTGACCCAGTTAGGCTGAAAGAAACTCATCTAGAGGATCTTGGACATTTGGCTTTAGTGGCAACTGTGTGTGCTGAATAACTTCAAGGGATTTACCCTCTAAGCTTTATATAGCGGTGTCTTATATAAGTAGATCTGTACGCACACATTATTTCATAGCTTAGATACTAGTGCTCTATTTTCACCATAGATGAGAGATAGATAGGTTACAACTTTATTGATCCCACACTGGGATATTCTAATGTTACAGCAGCAGTTGCAGTGATCACGTTACATTATGTTGTGCTGGTGTTAAAAACTAAAGTTTTAATGACTGAAACATTTTTACTAAAGAAGAAGGGCCTGTGTGTCTTTAGTTGGGAAGATATGAGTGTATTCACGATTGCTCTCTCATTTCAGCAAATCCACTCAAGTAGCTCAAGATATGAACGCAAAGAAATATACTCCTCCATCCCAAGGTAAGTGTGTGTGTGACGCCAAAAAATAAATAAATCAAAAACATGATTGGTGAGTTAATATTAGACGCCTCTCTTATCGTCCTCTGCATGAACAGCCAATCAGCAGGTGAAAAAGAAACCGGTAAGCAACCCAATGTTTGTTGTTCTGTTGACATCTCTTTCAACTCATTGTTACTTATACAGTAGATAGTCCCAAATACACAGTCTAATAAACAGTTTTGATCACCCTTTTTTAAATTATTATTATTATTATTATTATTAAGAGGTTTTTACAATAAAATGGCAAAAAGAAAGAAGATTTCATCCATGTTCACTCTGTTTGCACCGTAGGAAACATGTTGCATCAGCAGTATCTCATATTCTGAATGAAACTTGTGCTTCTTTGTGGCTGTAGGGGGAGCAGGTGTCTATGTATGACGTAGTGCCTACAATGCGTCCTGTGGTTCTAATGGGACCATCACTGAAGGGCTTAGATGTGAGTCCGCCTCACACACATCATCTAAGTTGCTTTTGACTTGTGATGGGTCTAAGATGCTGTTAACCTGAGATACCTAATACATATTGGTATTTGTGTTGAACTTGCATAGAGGAGAACGTTATTTAAATTACATGTTTCATGTGTACTTGCAGGTTACAGATATGATGCAAAAAGCACTCTTTGACTTTTTAAAACATCGATTTGAAGGCAGGTAAGTTCTGATTTAATTCTCCAGTGTCACACCTTTCATCTGTAAATAAAACACAATGAAACTGTGTAACAAACCCTGTTCCTCTGTCTCCTCTCTAGAATTACTATTACACGGGTCACAGCAGACATCTCTCTGGCTAAACGCTCCATCCTCAACAACCCTGGGAAAAAGGCCTTGATGGATCGGTCGAACACTCGCTCACATTTAGGTACATCATCCCAACCTGGCGCTATGGTTGTGTAGTAAATTGTCTTTGACACCACTTGTATCTGTTTGGAGAGCAAGACATTTGGGGTTTACCTCATCAAGCAATTCAGATAGCATCAGCAACAGAAAAGTAACTTCTAAAATAACCTCTTGTAATTGTCTTAGCTCTCTTATCGTGTTGTCCCTGGTGGCAAACTTCACCCACTTGCAACCCTAATTAGGTTAAAACAAGCAATTGATTCTATCTAACTCAGCTGAAATTGTCTGGAATTCTCATGATGTGATTTTGTTTGTTTATATACTGCAAAGCTGATCTTTTATTCAAAGGGATGCTACAGTCAGAGAAGATCAAAAGCGGAATAGTTTGACATTTTGGGAAATATGTTTGTTTTCTTGCAGAGAATGGGATGAGTAAATCCATACCACCCATTATGTTTGTGTGCAAATCATGCAGGTTTACAAAAAAAACAAAACAGAAGGGGGATAAGATTTACTTGGTTTTCTCTACTCTTGTCTTTCTCATTGCTCTCTCATCCCAGATGCTGCCGGTAAGTATGACTGAAAGCACTGGTAGTCGTGTCTGTTTGAATGCTCCACCTTCCCTCATTACCTCATCAGCACCATAAATTCACTGTTATGTTATTGATATTTGTCAGTACAGCCAGTGGCCATTTATTAAAATACCTCTCCCATGTGTGCAATGCATCCTGTTTCTCTTAATAAATATAGACAGATACATTTTTTTATTTTTTTATTTACATACCAGCTCTGGTAATGCAAGTACATAAATAATCATTAAAAATGGCACACAATGGCATTTCAAATCATATTTCAAATATAAATATAAATGAAATATGTACAGCGGATTGTGTTTCCTGGATCTCAGGTGTCAAAGTTGTGCTTTTCCTCTCTGCTCATCCAGCCCAGATCCAGGGGGAGGTGGAGCGTATCTTTGAGCTCGCCCGCAGCCTGCAGCTGGTGGTTCTAGATGCAGACACAATCAACCACCCCATCCAGGTGTCCAAGACCTCCCTGGCACCGATCCTCATCTATGTCAAGATCTCCTCAGCCAAGGTGTGCTTCGCCAGAGACCTGCACCTTCTTTTGGACGGACTGTTCCTCAGTTCTCACAATATCTTTATACTTAATGTATAAAAAAACAAACATGATCCTGTAAAATGCCAACAGTCACCATAACCTTTCGTTTTTCTTTCTCTGCCTCTACCTTTTTTCCTCCCTCCTTCTTCTCACTGCAGGTGTTGACGAGACTGATCAAGACCAGAGGGAAGTCACAGACCAAGCATCTTAACGTTCAGATGGTGGCAGCAGACAAGCTCGCCCAGTGCCCTCCGGTGAGTGCCATCTAGTGGTCAACCTGTGAAAGCTGTGCAGTGGTAGCTGCTGTTCAGTAATACTGCATTTTATATTGAATAGATGAATGAAAAGATATTAGATATTTAAATTGTTGCACATAATTATACATTTGGCTCTGTAGTTTAAGTTGTACTGTAGCACACTGGTAATAACTATCCAGAAAATGTAAGAAAACAGAATTGAGTTTGGTGCAAACTGGAAATACACTAGCGGCCCCTTGACTTGTATGCAGGGCCGTGACCACCATCGATGACAGTGACATCATGTCCTCTGTATTTCTTGCAGTATATTCACAATTTCAAAATGTGATGTGATGTGAAATTATGAGGCTGAAGCCAGTATTTTTAGACTTAGGGTTGGTGCCCATGTTGTTGACTACATTGTTGACTACAAGTTTTTTCTCAATTCAAATTTGAAGTTATTTGAATCTCATTGCAAGACCTAAGTTATTACAAGAAGAGTGGTATGTTTAAATCCCACCCACTCATGCCACATTATCAGTGATGGCGCAGATTACACTTTAAACTACTGTCTCAGTTACAGGGTGTTCTTTTGATTGTTTCCTGCTGTTGGTCTTTTATTTATTCCTATCCGTATTCTCATTTTCCTGTAGGAAATGTTTGACGTCATCATAGATGAGAACCAGCTAACTGACGCCTGTGAGCACGTTGCTGATTATCTGGAGTCGTACTGGAGAGCCACTCATCCGCCAGAGATGGAGCCTGCCAACTCACTAGTGGCCCAGCTAGCCGGGAATACACTGCCCACCAGTCCTTCAGCAATACCGGTACATGAAACACAAACACATATGTCCAACTACGTAAACAATAAAGGGATTGGATTTAATATCATTCGCAAACATCTCATCCGGTCGGTGAGTCTGCTGAATGTGGGGAAAAACATTTTCATAGTAAATTATTAGCGCAGCAGGAATGTAAATGTTTCTAGGCAGAGGAAATGCACAGTGCGCTACATCCGTACTTGTTTCCATTTATTCATCTAACATTTTCATTTCGTTTTTCCTCATCCTACTCCACTGGGAAGTTAAAGAAATGAAATAGGTCTGCCTCTGGTGAGTGAGATGCCTTCAAATGAACTGCAGTAGCTGAGCTTTCACCACAGTAATGGAGATGAGTTACAGTAGCATCTTCCTTAGACACTAGCTAGAAATGATGTGTATATTAGTGGTGTAGTCAAGACCAGCCAAACCGAAACCAAGTCATGACCAAGACCAATAGGGTATCGAGACCGAGACAAGACCAAGACCCAGAGGGTATCTAGACCGAGACAAGACCAAGACCCAGAGGGATGGAGACCATGTCAGGACCAGGACCAGTGGGAGTCCCACACTGCATGACACACTGACAATAACATTTCAATCAGGGAGAGACCAGTTAGATAAAGAAAGGATACATGTTTATTGTTAACAGATGATATGAAATGATGAAGTCTCAGAGTCTTTGGCACTTGGACTCTGCGGGGAGATTTGCAATTGAGGGCCGACTGCCCCGATCAGCAACGAGATAGATCCCCCCGTGGAGTCCAGACCTGGTGGTGATGAGCTGATAGAATGATGAGTTGATGAAGCTGATGGATCCGTGGAGACTGGGCGGAGATGGGGAGGTGGAGGGGTGCGTAACTGTAGCATGAATGAACTGAAGGTAGCGAGACAGTCATATTTAAATGAGACAGCAGCAAGATGATTGGCTAACCGTGTCATTGTTTCCGTGTGCTTACTGGATAGAGGGTATCAGCTGATCTGCGCAGCTGGTGTCATGATTGACGGCGCAGAACAATGACAGCAAGTAAACAATGAGTGAGCATGCGTGAGGAATGATTGGCAGACATGTGAGGAATAAATGGCGGGCTGAGGGGTCTGGTCTTCCTGTCTGAACTTGTGCTATAGCTCCATGTGGAACATGCAAACCAGAGCCACTTATTAAATTGATCTGGAAGATCCACATTCCTGATTTCAAACCCAGCCATAGGCTTGGGCACAGTTTGAGTTTGCGTTACAGCGAGCGTCCTTCATATTGTGTCTTTCATACATGTATGTGACATTACATTGCATTTTCTTGTCCCAGGATGGGCAAAAAAACAAGAAGTCCGCCGCCCCCAAGAGGAAGGGTACCCGGGAGAACCATCTAGACCAGGAGCAACCGCCAGCCCCAGCCCAGGAGCAGAGGGCTGAGGAGGGCCAGAGAGAGGAGGAAGAGCAGCTCCTGAGGACTGAGCCAAAGAGACCCCAGCGTGCCCATCACCATCACCATCACCACCACCGCCGGCTGGAGCATCACAGCCACACCCAGCACAACCAAACATCCGGCGGCATGGAAGTGCGGTCGAGCAGGGATTACAGACAGAGGCTTCCCCGCATGCACCTGCCTGAGGAGAGGGAGGAGGAGGTGGAGGATGTGGTAGGGGAGGACGAGGAGGAGACGCGCTATAACCACCGAGGACATAACCACCACCATCATAACAGCAACCACCACCATCACCACCACCACCAACCACAACAACAGCAGCAGCAGCAGCAACATCACCGTGGTAACAGCCATGCACGGGTTGGGGAAAACTATGAGCAGGAGCACAATGAACGCAACCGCCAGCATCGGCATCACCAGCATAATCCACCACGGACACAGCACACAGATCACTATCCTGCAGCCAATCACCACAACTACCACGGCAGAGACAGAGAAAGACACAAGGACAGGGAAAGAGACAGAGATAGAGATAGAGACCGAGACAGGGATAGGGATCGAGGTAGAGATAGAGATAGAGATGCTCGACAATGGCACAGAGATTCCTATATACAATAGTGACTGTTTCTTGTGGGTTGGTGCATTATTTTATGCTGCCCAGGTTATAATGCACTAATGCACGGGGCCGGATGTGTCATCTTTGTGGCCAATGTTTCTCCTCTTGTTTTTTGTTACCCTCTGCCACTCACACACACACACACATGGTCCTTCTTTTGTTGTTCTTTACCAGAATTAATATTATCACTTTTTTTTTGTCCGTTTATTTTCACCCACTTAATAAATGCAACGTTGTGCTCGTGCACAATGTCTTTGAATTTTTTTTTTATATTTTGCTTTGGTCACTCAAAATGTTCTGAAGCCAACAGTTAAAAGGTTGCGATGATTTTATGATGATTTTATTTAATCTATTATTAAGATCATTTTGTTGGTTATCTCGGGTTATCTCGGGTTATAACTAGTTTTTGTTAGGTGTACCCCCATTGTTCAGTTGGGGTACACCTAACTAAAACTAATGCAATCTATGGCGAGTGTGTTTTGAGTGTATTTTGAGAAAATCAAAAGGTCCTATTACCGTGATAACTCCCAAAAACTTATTGTTTTCAAGAAAGACAAAATATGATCCTCTGTAAAGTTTAAACAATTTGTCAATTTATTGATCAGTCAACTGATTATTTAAATAACTCATTTATCATTCCATTTGAACTTTTTCTTAGCAAAAATTAACACACCTTATTGGAAACACGCATTTCAAGATGTAACCTTGGCTTCTGGGAATTTTCTTTTTCCCCATTTGAAAATAATGATGAGTTGTTGCACAAAACAGTTTTACAAAAGAAAACACGACACAATTAAATAATTAACATGTGATCTCGAGATAACGGTATAAACTAAAATAATTGCTGTTCTCTTGCTTTTCTTTACAATTAATGCTTATTATATTATTTAGTTTTTATAAAGTTAGACAAGGGGATGTTTTGTCTAAGATGTCAAAACGAAAACTGTTAAAAAAACTGTAGGGAACAACAGACTTGTTTTGTTAAGTGTCCCACCTGATTGTCCCTTTGTGTTTAAATTGGTGTATCTGCAAAAGCCAACAAGTTATTTTAAACATTGGTAAGGATAGTCAAACTATTTTTCTACACAATTCTAAAGGGAAGTCATACTTTTCTAAATGGTGTTTAAGCATATCTATTGACTTGCATTTGTTCTGTCTGGAAGCATGGACACTCTTTTGGTTACACTGACCTGTGCTATATGCTGGATACTCTATGCATCTTCTTGTGATGAAATATATTGCTTGAATACAATCTCTATGCATTTGTACATACTTCATAATTGCCTTGTTAGGTCGGCTAAAGGTAAGGAGAACAAGGATAGCCTATTGCACTGGTTGGTAGAACTTGACCTACTGTGTATGGTTGCTTTGAGTTGACAAGACTGATGACTCTGCTCCTTTCAAAATGATTTGTTTTGGTTATTTTGGTTTTGTAAAGCTTTCAGGAGTTCATTTTGACAAATATGCATTCTAAAATCATTAAAATGTAAAACAAAGCATTTGTTAATTGACATCTTATTTGGAAAATGTCAGCACCTCCGTCACTTATAACTCTCCACATCCATGGATGTGTCCTCAACATGAAAGTTGCTTGATGAATTACACCACTTTAATGTTATAGCTGGGTTTTTTTTAATATACGCTACTGCTGATTAGCTCGTGAATTTCCCCCTGTGGATGTATAGTCTTACTCTATAATAATACATCATCATTTAATTTCTGGATTTCTTTTGTATTACTAATCTCAATCTGGAAAGTAATTAGAAACAAAAATTAGAATAAATGTTAAGTAGTAAAATGTAGGCTGTTACCTTTGCCTGTGAAATGTAGCAGAACCTGAGAATCTTACTTGAGTAGTCGTACTTGTATTAATGTGAATTGTCTGATATCAGACCGAATTGCAAACTTGTTACACTCCCTGGTTTCACTCCCAGGTTAAATATGCACAGAAACATAAAAATTAAATGTAACAATAAATACAAAATATCTTGATCTCCATCTGTTATGCACAAAGAAAATCTGTTAAGTAAACTACTGTAAAATGGCCACTTTTAGGTCAGGAGGGAAATCCTACTCATATCAAGCCAAATAAGTTTTAAAAATCCATCAGTGTGACAATAAAACAAAGTGTATGCAGTTCAGCATTAAAAACTGTATAGATGACATAAAAGACAAACAACGTGCACAGAAGTTTATGTTGACATCACATGCATGACTTGCACACTATATATATGTATAAACATCGAAGAAAAAGTTTTCATGGGCGCATACCCCGCTGTGCTGCTCATCCCACAAATGCATGTTCCTTATAAATGGGGCACCATTTAAAAAGGGAAATAAACTGTCTTTCCAATTGTATACAATGTATTGCCAATAAGCATTGAGAACAGAGAAATAATCTACCAAACACACATTTTAAACTTTTTGTTCGATTTTTATATGTGCTTGGCATAACAACAGAGAGCACACTGATTAAAGCTATTTACTCTCAACACAGTGTATAATATATATTGAGTGCACAACACTCAAAAGGAGGTAACTAGGGTTAGGGTTAAGCAAATTCTGCGCAAGGTCAACAGATGGCTGGAGCAACCAATAAACACTGAGAAACTCAAAGTATCCCAAAACACAACCGCAACTCGGATGTAACATCAACCCAGACAGACAGCGTGTGTACGGCTGTCTTCACAATTCATTTCAGAGTTTCGTTTTCGAGAGACTGAGCGTGATTCAGTTTCATATGTGTAATCAAAGGATGCATTGCTCACCTGTGATCACTGCAGGGGCAGACTTTGCTCAGGGGGCATTACCTTGGCCTGGACCTAGCCTCCTTCCCAATGGCCCTGCCTCCTTCTCTGCGCCTCCTGCCTCAAAGGCCTGGCCTCATTGGTCCAGCCTCCTTCGCGATGCCTCTTGCATCCGGGGCCCTGCCCCCTTCCATGGCCCTGCTGATGCACCCCCTCTTCTCTCTTCCTCCTTCTGTTTCATGGATCGTGGTCCATGCCTACTACTAATTATTCATACATTTCTGTCATATTCATGTAATGTGTTTATGTAACTCTGTAATGCTGTTCATTCTGTACACATGACATCTATTGCTTCTGTCCATCCGGGGAGAGGGATCCTCCTCTGTTGCTCTCCTGAAGGTTTCTTCCCTTTTTCCCTGAAAAGGTTTTTTTCTGTTTTTCTGGGAGTTTTTCCTGATCCGATGTGAGGTCCTGGGACAGGGATGTCGTATGTGTACAGATGGTAAAGCCCTCTGAGGCAAATTTGTAATTTGTGATTTTGGGCTATACAAAATAAACTGAATTGAATTGAACTGAATAATGTTTCGACATTTAGTATTCATTATGAGGAAAGTTTGGGTAAATGATTGATTGTTGTACTTTTGCTGTTCCTCCAGGTTATTGTATTTGCTCTCAGTAAACATTGCTTTTTCTCTTTTAAAAATTATATATAATGAATTCAACAGAATGATCAAGGTTCAATCTTTATTTTACATATAAAACCTTGAAGAGTGATCAGTAACCACAACCAGCCGATAAATGTAAAGGATACAAAAGTACAATATTTTTGTCTGAGAACGGGTTGACTAAAAGTATAAACACTTAACACATAAAAAACATGAATTGTTTAAGCAAAGTTAAGCTTCACTGAATTCAATCAAATTTATTCTGCGGGACATCACACGGCTATAGCAGGGCCAGGGTTCTCCTCCTCTGCGTTTGCTACCAGTTCATTGGTGTCAGGTTGGGACCGCTCATTGTTGAAGAAGAGTGGGTTGTCAAAGGTAGATAATTTTTCAGGGATTGGCAAGCGGCGTCCAAACCTCTTGAAGAGAAACAAGGCGATGGCTGTTCCGATGGCAATCACAGTAATGACCAGCACAACTACCAAAATATTGTGGCCACGGCTTTGAGGCTCCACCATTGGCTTTACTGTAAAGATTCAACACGTAGACGGTGAGCCAGAAGTCAATTAGTCAAATAAAAAAAGATAAAGAGATGTAACTTACCACTTGTCTGTGATGCTTGTCTTAATTCTGGAAAGATAACAAACGTGAAAAATTAAATTTTTACTGGAGGCATATTTCAATATACAAAATCAATGTATTTGTATGTTTTTAATTAATCACTATGTGTTACACATCCCTGTCACTTAAATTCAAACAGTCTGATGATCTCACTTTTAGGGGCTTTGCAAATGTATCCTCTGTCATACCACCGTTGTCCTGTTGTCCATTTCCCATCTGAAGCTGTCATCGATCCATAACTGGAGGCACTTTGTTCAAATTCCCTCCAGTTAGTGTAATCCATGGCAGTTTTATCCAACCACAGCCAAATGTCTGGGGACAAATAGAAATCCAGTATTTGTTTTCCTTTCATTTCTATTTTTTTTTTACCCAAAACAAATTTCTTAAATTTGTTACTTATTGTTTTTTTCAATGTGAATGGAAACAAGATTTTGCAACATTTAAGTTTGACAGATGTGCTTGTATAACCTAACATTTCCCAAATTATGTTGATTGTGTTCACCTTTAGAAAGTTGCTTTGAGGAAACACTTTAGCAGACAGTTGTCAACCAGCAAAACCGAGTAACATCAGCATTATGTGTTTAATGAATGCCAAACAAAACGTCCACTCTCCCTTTAGCCCTGTTTTGACTTGGCTTAAAGGAATACATCACCCTTAAAATGTCCATTTGTGTATCAATTACTCGCCACGTTACCTTGAATTATTGATGAAAAATGTGTTATTCTCGCAGTAAATCCTTGATGAATTGAAGGAAATGAATGCCAGGTTTATTAATAACAGTAAAACTAAACCAAATCATGAGTTGTAGTATAATCCAAGACTTATTTATCCAGTTGCATCCTTAGTATTTCCCAAACACATGCTTTATGAAAGTCCTTCACCAAGGAAGGTTCTGTGTCCCTACTGTTTGTCTTTCTGTTTACAACGTTAAGTTTCGTTAAGTTTTGTTTTTAATTCAACCCAAATCTTTTCCTGAATCTATTAAAGTGTTTCTGTTTGAATTCACTTCAAGGAGCGTCACAGTTGTTCAATGCACGGGGCTACCCAGTGCGTTAGAAGGGGATGCCAAGAAGTCCTGATATGGCGCCAATAAGTGACGAGTTGGGAAAGGTAACGGTTTGACTGATCATAAAACTGATGTTTTGATATTGTTTTTCTGTTGTTAATCAAAAAAAGCGGAAAGATGATAAAACTCTGTCGGGCAACTGCAGAGTTTTGGTGAATATTCCTCACAGGTTTGGCACTGTGGCCGATGCTTTTTAACATTACAACTATTTTAAATAAACATATTGATGCGTTGATGTATATATTAATTCTTCACTGTAGTTTCGATGCTTGTTTACGTTATCTTTTCGCATAAATGATCAAGCTACAGCAAGTTTGTAACTTCTTTGTTTCAGAGCTTCTATACAAATACTTTTCCTTCTTAATGTCAACATGTAGTTTAATGTTTGTTTTCATGAAAGATAAGAAAAAGTGACTGTACCTGTGTGAGTTTTATACAAGCCAATCCAGAATGAGATTTGGCTGTCTTGAAACAATCCAATATTGTTTTGAATGAATACTTGCTCAGAGGGATCTTCAATGCTGGTAAGACTTCCACCTCACAAACAACCAAACAGAAAACAATAGGTGTTTAGTTAAAGCTAAACACAGCTGAGTGATTACGAATATATATTAGTCCATTCACACTTACCATGTCTTGCACAGTTAGCAGATGCATCTGGCCATGTAATCCTTTCTGTGATAAAGAGGTAACAATAACTCCTAAATGTTAGCCAGCTGATCTGGCTTGTCTGTCTTGTTTGTTCTGGGTTATCAGGGCAATATCCTGGAAAAGCACTTGACTCTGTTGGTGGCACATCTGTGAATGAGAGATACATTCACGAGAATTAAATCAATAACTGCTGTATAGTGCATACTTTAAAAATTCAACGTGCAGAAGTAAGCACCTATTTGACACCAAATGACACAAAATACAATGATAACGATTGTAACCATTCGCCAAACAGGTAAAGGTATGTCTACATTACAGGGTAAGAATCAGGAAGCGTTGCATAAAAATTTATTAAAATATACACAAGTCTTGCCTGTGGACTTCATGCAAATACTGTTCATTTCCTGATCGCAGTCAGCAGTGTTCCATTTTCCTTCTACATCCACAAACACACAAGGGAGGTTTCCTCTTGGTTGCCTTCTACCCCAATTGGTTTTCACAAGGCGCCAGCCATCAATATATTTGAAATATCCCCCAGTCTGAAAGCAAAGATTGATCAAACTGCATTCAGCATAATATAATATTTGTATTATTTTTTATTATATTTTAGTTTTTTTCCACACACTGAAAAGTCTGTTAAAGGATTTCTAACATGAAAACATGTACATCAATGCTGTTTTATTATGATTGTATATATGCTACATCGTGGACAAAAGGGTAGAAAAAATGTAGCTCCATTAGAGCCATCAATAATATAATTTAAGTTAACATAATTTTGAGGATCTTCAGTTTGAGAAGCTTTCTGTCCTGTACCTCCTTTTTGTTCATTCCAATCCACATCGGACCTTTTGCATTCACCGCCAGCAGCTCAACATAGACCTGTGCCCACTCGTTTCGCACGCTAGCCAGTTTGGCACCATCACTTTCACAGTGCTTTTTGGCTGCATCCCAGTTCATTTGTTGAGAAACAAGCTTGAAAGAGTCATTGTATACGTTGATATAGTTGGTCATTGTTAGTTCAGGGGAGTCTGGGAGAGAAATATCTGTTGGGTGAGAATTAAGACAAATTCAGTGGCATTATTACTAGTAGTGTAGTTTTTATTTTCCTTTTTTCTGAAAATAATTAAATTAGTTACTTTACCCGTTTAAAAATAACGGTCCGGTTTGAATAGGCCTGCGCTTAAAATATAATATGCTAAAATATGTATTGTTAAAATCCTAATTTTGATCATTTGTGAGTTTTCATAAAACAGAGCAGTCACACACATCTCAGTTGCTTTAATTAAAATGATGCTGTAGGAGGTTGAAATACTCCCAAATTGAAAATCTATGCGTTAACATTAAGTCAAATCGCCACTGCCGTTTGTTCCTGGCTGGGAATAGTGTCTAAAGCCAAGTGGGTCCTGAATTACCTCATTATCAATTTCACCAACAACGACTTGCTCTAAAATACACCCAACAGTCTCTTAGTCCTGCACATGCCGTATACACCACGAGCCTGCTGTTATAGTGTGAGCTCCCACAACTTGGGTGCACACTGTTCAAGCATGTGATGCTTGTGAGTTGATGCTTGGCTGGTGTTATGTTTTGTGAATAAGGGAAATACAGAATATATAGAATATCTGATATCATATATTAATCATTCAAGAGAAACAGCAGAGGGTGTGCTCACCAACATTTCGAAGACAGACATATCCATTGGTGTCATTGCAGGACCTTTTTATCCATTTCCCAATACCAATGGTGGGATTGGTATTTATCACAACACATGCTTTCTGGTGAAACACAGCATTGATCAGGTAAAGAATAATGTATGGTCAGGTCCAGGGGACTGAGAGCATGTTTCCCGTAAATAAGAATCACTCATTTACAAAATATGAGTCACGAAGCAGCCCTAATGTAACTGCATATGTTAATCACCACCATGACCAAAACCAACGAGATAGCAGATCATCCAATACTTTCTACACAGTATACAGTACTTCTAAAAGGATTCCCTCTACATTCTTGATTTATATATACAGTTTATTTATTTAGACATACATAAATATCTCTACAAAATAACCAATATTGGAAATGTTTATAACCTCTTTACGTTGTCGCGAGATATGGCCAAAATCCATGTCATCATAATGCCTCTGGTACAACTGGAATGAAAATTCAAGGTGTCAGAAATATTTAGCAATTCACACAAAAAATTATTTTACAAACAATGTGGATGCAAAACATGAATAGCAACACTGAATTAAAGAGTATTTCTAACACTTTACGAATCATGTAACACTTAAAGAGTCATTTTGAATTGTTTTTGAAGTGCAGTATATGCCCTCTGGTACAACCATTTTTAAACATAGTGTTCCACTTACATCATTTCCCCAATAGTTGTATCGCATTGGTCGGCCATCAGTCCAGAGGAATGGAGCGCCACGTACATTATACAAACCAATCCACAGGTCTGTGGCAGGTGCCTCAGCCAATTTAGCAGTCAAAAACACTGAAAATGTAACACATATAGAGCATATTATTTAACCGTTATTTGTTCCCCAGTTCAAATAAATAATAATAAATAAAAAATATATTTCTATAAAGCTCTTGATCAATGTGTGGGTCTACTTTAACTACGAAAAAATAAAGCAGAGATCCTCCCCTGAATGGCCATTGGTTTACATTTTAAAACTTAGTACCATTCGTTGTTGTGAGTGTGTATCACAGCCTTGCTCATGCCCGCTGACTTTTTGACTAGACTTTGTTCCAAATTTCTTTTCTGGAGAATTTTCAGGTTTAGTGTTTCCTGCTTTTATTTATTATTAAGTAAACTCTTAATTTAGTTGTGTCTTCAGTTATGTTGATTAGTTATGTGCCATTTTGCCTGTGGCCTTTTCTCCGAGTTCCTGCCTGATATGTTGGACTCCAGGTAGTAAGCTTTCTTTAAATATTTATTATTGCATTGTTTCGGCGGCTTCCTTGTTTTTTGTCTGTGTTTGGGTCCATCCCCTGCTGCTGCTCTCCAGCCTTGACAGTGAGGAGCTCTAATAATGAAAAAAGGAGTTGGTCGGGCAGGTGGCTCAAGCCCGCTTAGTTTGGATTCTGTTAGCAGGGCTGGTGGGCCGCTGATGTTTCTGTGGTATCTCAGCCAGTGTGGCATTAGTCAACACTCACCTAACACCAACCTGCTTGTTACACTGTTCAACCGAGTGAATTAGGCTTATATTTCCACTTAGTGCACGAGTTTTTAGAAATTCCGGCATTAATGATTGCCCATGTTCTGACAATGCAAAGATACAAACAAAACTTAACAGTGCCACTATTTTTAGCATTTACAAAGACTATTTAAATAAAGAGTCCTTGTTGAAATGTATTGTTTCTTTCTGACTTGTCAATTATAGTCACACAGGTGCAACATGTAAAGTTCATGTGCAGTATTTGTTTAGTTGGATAATAGCTGTCGATTTTACACTTCTGAAGAGTAAAGCAAATGTCTCAGGAGGCCACTACTCTGGTTGCAAATAGAAGTCCGATATAACAATATGAAGAAATGACCATACTTCTCACTTGATTTAGTTTTATGCAAATAACCAACAATAGACGACTTTAAAAAAGTAAAATGACATAGTCGATAATGATAATAAATATTTTAGTTCATTAGCTATATAGGCCTATTAGAAATATTCTGATACTAATAATGATAATGATAATTACTAATTACTAATCGTGGAAACTGACTGATGTCCATGTTATGATGATATTTTGACACTAGATTTTAGATTTGTTTCTAGTGAGATATTATTGAGTTCTACATTGTTATTGTCAGTTAATTATTACATCCCTATTAAATATGTATGGTATGCATTTCTGAACCAAGACTGGAATTGGTCTTCTGAAAAAAAAAAATAATAAAAAAAATAAAACAAACCTTGCACTTCTCTCGACAAAATTGAAGCCAGATTTCCTCCCATTGCTTTGCATTGTGTCTTTGCTCCATGCCATGTCTCGTTCTGGTTATTAATGATGGTGTAACACTATTTTGGAAAAATGAAAAGCTTTTGTGTCATCTCAAAAGTGCATCAGATTTTGAATCCACAAATATATCAATACTTTCTCAGATTGAGGGTTTATTTCATGCAACATCACTTGTATCTCCAGTCTGCCTATACTATAAAAAAAATAAAGGTGACCTCTGACCTTTGAGTCAAATTTTTTCCAGTGTTGTGGACAGCCACCTTTTGGAGGAACTGTTGGTGCGACTGTGGCGTTTGCAGGTGGCGAGCCACTGCGTTTACAAATGTACTTGTACTCTTGTCCACAGTTATAAACATGCCAGAATCCTGTAAATCAGTAAAAAATAAATAAAAAATAGATTTAAGGTAAATAATCTCAGATTTGTTCTTTATTTAATTTATTATATTACAGTATGCTTGTGTAGATTAGTCAGTTTAAGGTACTCACCTATAAATGAAGTCATGACAGCACAATTCTCATCATTGCGTTTGAAAGAAGGTTGATTTTCATCCCACCTTTGAAACACCACTGGAGAACCATCCATCCAACTTTTTGGAACACAATAAAAATACAAATTTGAAAGACACATCCATGGCACATTCTTACTTTCTTTTCCATATTGTTTTTTTTAAGTAAGCTGTTTTGACACCTAAGTATTATTTTTTTCATTAAAAAACAATGGTAGAAACCAGCAATTATATTGTAGGGCATTACGCTACAATATCCAGGTGACAGACCTTTTATATTATGGATTATGGGCAGGGGCTCTTGAGTCAGCACTTCATAATTTGAATCTAGTTGTGATTGTTAAAGCAGACAGTAAAAGAAAGGTAAATTACATTAAAAGCAGTAAAGAGGAGCGGAGAAAACCACATGACACATTCCTTATTCCAACAAATACTGTATATTATCCATTTTGTCAATCTTGCATTGTATGTGTTTTTAATATGATAAATTTTTATATTGAAAAATCAAGCCTCAAGAATAACTCTCTGAAATTTGTTTTCAAATTCAGGTAGTAAAATCCACCCGATTTTTTTCAAAGAAATAATGTAGCTGCTTTATAAATAAAGCTGCAATAACAGCTACTTTTGTGTTCACTCTTACCTTGTTATGTTCATTCTTATTTTGAGTATGTGTAATGTGAAAGAGGTTGGCAGACAATGGCCAACCCACAGAACTACCTGGGGGACTGCAGGGTTACACTTAAACATTTAATGTACAATTATCAAAACAAATAATCTCCACGGTATCCAGCCAGCCTCCTACTGCAGATTAATATTGTGCCTCTGCAACTAACGCCTATGGAGTGTTTATCGCTGTGTATACCACACTCGATTGTTGACAATATAGAATTAAAGCATATATGGTATACATATGTCATACATTCACATTTGTTTGTTGTGCCTACCTTGGATAAACACCCATAAACTACAGCCCAGTTAAGGATTTAGGATCAGCAATACTTTATTGATCCCCGGGGGAAATTGGGTGACATTTACATTACAGCAGAGACATTGTTGTTATTCATTTTTAGTTGTTTTCTTTTGAGTGCCTTAACTGTTAAAGTATTTATTATGGCCAATGAGCAACTGTTGAATGTTTATAACTTTCAAAATAAATGAAATCCGAAGTTTTTTCATGCATGTTCTTGTTTTCCCTATTGTACCGAACACTGACCCAAAAACCAACTTATACGCAGAACCGTGAATTTTGTGTACGGTTTGTAATCCCTTATTCATTAATTAAGTTATACCCACCTATATGTTTTATCAAGATCTACGTTCAAGCCTATCCAGTAATTCCCATAACTATTGGACACCTGCACACAAACAGACACACAGTGGAACAGTATACATTGCAGTATGTTCTGAGCTTCAATGCCAATGAGTGATGTCAGTAATGAAGAATAAATGTCACTTCTCACCTGTTTCCATAAAAAGACACTTTCAGCTTCACTGTTGATAACTACCAAGTCACCATGCATCTGTTGGCAGGAGCGACGAGCTTCTTCCATGGCCCTCAACTGTCTGTTATTAAAATAATACTGAGCCCCATTCCATTCTAGCCACCCGTCGGAGGTCCTATTGTATTCTGAAAACATGTCATATGTCATGTATTACAGTACATGTGCAGGTTCAGATTTATGTTTCTTTCTGGCTACTTTGTATTGAAAAGACATTCATGGTTCCCAAAGTTTTGACTGACTTTTTAACAAATGAGGTTTGGGCTAAAAGGGGAATTTCCTATGTTTTCTATCTGCTTCCACCGAAAAAATGGCCCACTTACCAGGAGCGACAGGGTCTGGAGGCGGATTTGGAGTCACTCCTGTAAGGAGTAAGGAATAATATGAATTTCTACTCCTAAAATGAGCTCTGGTGTGATAGTAGACAGCGCTGACTTAAAAGCATTTGAGGAAAATAGTATTGGAAGGTCAAGCTTGCTTGATTAACCTTCAACAAAGGTTACAAAAGAGTGACATGCCCTTAAAAAACTTAAAGAGAGAATTAAGTTTTCATTCCCTCATTTTACCTGCAAGAATCTGGCACACCCAGTGGCGGTCCATTTCACAGTGCACATCGTTCCAAGACCCACTACTACCCCGCCAATCCATGTTAAGTTCAGTGCAAGATTCCACATTGTTTTTATTGTTTGGCTCTCCATCTTCCCAGTGTTGGAACTGCAGCTGTAAACAAAAGGTTAACAAAATTCATAATTTTATAAAGAGATGCATGTATGACGTATTTTGTCGGCCAACCCCAGGAGTTAGCATCGCACTGGTTCCCAGAAGGAAACCGGAAGTGTCAAAATACTAACTCCTTCTCAGGTTTTTGAAGTAGAAAATTGTTAACTCACTGGGGATCCATCGCTCCATACATAACCGTTGACTGAGTCAGGAGCACTTAGCCCAATCCAGACTTTTCCAAAGCTATGATGGAGAATGATTATAATTTATGATTGTTGTATTGATGATATATGTCAAACTTGTTGACTGACTGTCCCATGCTCTGCTGGACAACCTTCATCTTCTGCTGCAACCAGTTAAGTATTTTCTTAATTTTGTTATGTGTCATACTGTACCGATCTGATAGCGCTTGTAGCTCGTCAGCACTGTGGATGCTAATCAGGTCTCCTCCAATGACCTTTGCAGTAATTCTCTGGCTTCATACCAGGTCCTTTTTTTTATAGATGAAAACACCTTAATCAGAAGATAAAGAGGTTCAACATCGTTGGTGTGTGTGGACTTTCAACAAGCAAACAGGTAAGGTCATAGCGCGCACTACACTAACACACACACACACACACACACACACACACACACTCTACACACAGCAAACAGTACTATTCATCTGCAAGAGGCAGAAAAGCAAGATTTAAAAAAAAAAAAGACAAAAAATGTGTAACAGGCCATGCATAATTTTGTATTTATTTAATTTAATACTTTCTATTATTATTGATGCGTGAAGACAAATATTGTGTCATTTAATTGATAAACTGGTCATATGACCCAAGACATGGCTCACCTTAAAACAAGAGTTTCTTAATCCAATTCGTTTCCAGCCCTTTTCACATATGGAAGGGTTAAGACTGGGTGGTGCAGGAGTTAAAACGGCTCCTTCTGCCAGGTGTTTACAGATGTATTTCTCCTTATTGGTGCAGGGCAGCACATCCCAGAGGCCAGCAAAAAAACCAGTTGTCATTGCAACACAGCCCTGTCCGTGACCTTGCATTGTCGAGGGAAAATGGGAAAAAGTCAATTGTGATGCCACTTTTGCGCAAATCTTACAGATGGAGTTTAACTATTATCCATACCTGGCATGTCAGCGTTCCAGTGAGTAAACTTCACTAAATCTGTGTTGGTCCACGCAAATCTATCAAAATGTTTCTGATTTGAGAGGCCCAACCAGAAGTATTTCTCTGGCCTCAAACCCACCAAGCTGACAAGGAAGGCATTGTCCACCCTGGAAATGTTTACACAATTAGAAGCGTGGGATCTCTTTTTTTGTTAGAATTCTTTGTGTAAATGTCAATGTATTTGGGCTCATGAAATGTAGCGTTACTCAGAATATATAATATGTGTTCTTACCTATTTGAAACATCAGCTAAGTTAGAATCTGAGCTCTTGCAGTCATCTTTGGCTTCATCAAACGTTTTGGCTTGTATCCCTATAAAGTAGCAGTAAGAGCCATATCGTATCCACCCCTGGATTGTTGGGAAAAAATATGTTTTTTCATACTTTACTTTACTGTGGTTAGTCCATTTAAAAAAAGCAAAGAGCAATGCAACGCGACAACTTTCACCATGGCTGCCTCATTAACTTTTCAAACCTATGCCATATCAGAAGAAATTAAACATTATTTAATCACTAGAATGGCAAACATTATACATTTAAAACTTGGTCTAAAAGCAGTATAAAATATTATAACGTTAGACATTTTGTTTAATACTGCAGTTATGGTTTTTTTTTTTTAAATGTTGGGTCCACCAGTAAATGTAAGTGTAATATTTAGTTGCCTTTTTGCTGTTTGTTTCGGTTGTAAAAGCACTTAAGCTGCTTGGTATTGTCAACTGTATTTTTCTGTCGCACTGAGCCACGGTTGCGCCCACATAGATGCTGGATGACATAAAGTTCAACTTTGGTGATCGTTTGATGAACAAAAGATACACTGTTTTTAAATAAATACAAAATAAAATTATACTTAAATCAGTTTGTGCAGCCTTCATCCTGCCGCACTTCATCTCCAGAGGGTTTTGAGGCACTCATCTTCATACAATGGAGCCACGTTCTCTCACACACTACGGTCAGCCAGTTCCCATTCTGCAACCAAAGTACCGTCAAATCTTTATGTGGAGACTGGATGTACTGGAAGGTACTAAAGTCAATGCACAGCTAAATCAAATGTCAATAAACTTCAACAAATGTCACATAATACTTTAGATACAGACATAGTTGACAATGCAATTTAACACATGTACAATTATTTACCTGTGACATCTAGCTGCAAAATTAGCTTTTTTGCTGTATGATAAATTGCATTAAAGAGCATCATTAGATACCGCTTTCTCAAGTGTATGTTATGTGCAGAAACACAAAGTGATATGCGCACCATACCCACAAGATGTTTCTTACCTCTCCCCTGATGAGAACACAGTCCTTTATATCAGTCGCGACAGCAGGTTTCCCAAATTCCCAGCTAGTGAAACTGACAGTAGAGTGGTCACTCCATTCAAACAGCCTCTCAGTCTTCCTGTCATTAAGTCCAATCCAAAGCTCATCAATGGATACTGCAGAGATGGACAATAGAAATTATCTTTCCGTGACCTATTTGCAATGAACTTAATCAGGGTTCCCATGCATGCTGGAAAACCTGTAAAACAGCTGTCACATGCAGTCACTGAGAACACATGGAAAATGGAAAATGTGGAGCTGGGGATCGAACCTCCGATCGAAGGACAACCCTGCTCTACCACTGAGCCACAGTTGCTCCCACATAGATGCTGGATGACATAATGTTGCTTTTTTCACAACTTGTTTTAAAAGGTTGAGTAATATTATTGGTTTGCATGTGTGGCTCAGTTTCTAAAGTTTGACAAAGCTAACTAGTTTTGCTGAAAGTTTTAAGGTTTGTAATTCAACTCTGGCTCAGAGCAATGGTTTCAAATGTGTTTTGGGCAATGTTGAGAGAGTTGGACAATAATAAATTGGAAGTAGGGGTCAAAACAATGAATAGTTATTGGTGTTCAGGCAGCAGTGGTTAATTGTAATTCATAACAAAAAAAAGGATTCATGAGTGTACGACCAGAAGGATCCCTGTCTGTCATACCAGCTAGATCATCACTGAAAATGTCCCAGAAAATAAACTTTAGAAAGGAGTTGGAAACCTGTTAATATGTTACTAAGGACCAACATCTGCTCAGGGAATAATTCATTTTTATTAAAATGTCCTTCTTGACTAGTTCATTCATGCTCTCCCATCACTGACCCATTCTTCACATGTTTGACCAGCTAGCTAGCATAGTGAGGTATATACTCTCAGAGAAGACGGGAGGAAAAGATTAACGCTGACAGGCTTTCGCGGAAAAAAAATAGTTGCGCAAATGAGGCAAATTTCTCGTTTTCACCTCATTCACGCTGTCCGGCCACCCACCCTCCTGTTCCGCCTCAAGACAAGTCTGTTAGCTCTGTCAGCACTATTGCTGTTGTTCACACTGTTTGTGCTGTTAGCACCATTAGCATTAGCTGCATTTAGTGGGAAAGCAGCTTTATTAGACCATCACCTATAACTATAATAAAAATGTGTCAGGATCTCAGCACATGACAATGAATGATTGTTGATTGTACATTCTATTATGTGTTTTTTATTGATATGTTCACGTACTGTATCCAAGATGAGAGATGACAAAGCTTTGGTCCTCCACATTGCTGATGCTGACCAGGTCCCCTCCTTCATTACGACACGCTCTCTGAGCATCAGGCCATGTTTTTTGAGTACGATTAAGGTGGAAACAGTGACCATTGTAGGAAATCCAAGGTCTTGAACAAAATCCATCAGCTGATCATGGAGAGAACAAAGTATGGTCTGAGAGACAGATACTGTATACAGTGCAGCTGTACTGTTCTTCTGAGGGGATGTGTACAGTCGAATAGACCCGATTATTTTCTGTACCTTGTGCAGGCAGTATTTCGGCCACTTCACTGTAGCAGATGTACCCAAGTTTCTTGCTGCAAGTTGAACTTTGCCAGGAGTACTGTACAGCAGGATCAACACTTGCACAGTTGTGTCCCGGATTAGGAAGTGGATGTCCTTAAACAAGATAATGGTTATAGTTGACATTGTCTCACATCAGCTTTCAGATTTGTCTGTTATATTCTTGCTCATAAAACCCTGTAAAACCACAACATGTCACAGTGAACACTACACTGGATTCTATTTTATTAAAAAATAATTATTTGCTATTATTTTGTAATATATTACCATTATAATATAACTGAATTGAAAAAAAGGAAAAAACTACCTGAGTCCCATTTCAGGTAGCGGTATGGCCTCCCGTTGGACCACATCCAGCCATGTTCTGGATCCAGGATCAGCCCAGTCCAAAGCATGTTGCCCCCTGAACCTAGTAGTGCTGTTGGGGTCATTTTGAACACAAATGACAAAATAACAAGTGTCCCTCTGTCACTAATTGTTAGTAGGGCTCAAAGTTCCCGATTACTTTATTTATGTTTCCATGCCAACATTCGGATATATCAATGCAAGTAATGCTAAGGATATATATTTTTAAAAATCTTCTTAATCAAGAGTGCTATTATAAATCAAATTCATTAATAGAAAAAACAATTGGCACATAATTATTGCATGGCCCAAATATTCCATTTATCAAAACATTAAGTTTAGGATATATAGTAACGTGTCACCTTACCTGTGACGTAAGCCTGCTGGTGAGGATCGGTGATACTGAGCAGGGAGGCACCCTGCTGTTTGCAGCTGGCTTCAGCCTTTGGCTGATTCACAGCCGACTGTGTATTGAGCTGGTAATACGCTCCTGTGGTTGGGTGTATAGTCCAGCCTTCTTTGGCTGTGAGCACACAAAATAGCTATATGTTATGTTTGCTTCAAGGTATAACACATTATGCCTGTATATTTTTTATCGTCATTAAATGATGGGGGTTGCCCTAAATGAAATGAAGCCTGTAGGTGCTGTGAGAATGAATTATGCCATACACCTCGTGACAGTGTTGCACACTTGGTCATCTTCTCGCTAGATTTTGCCACTTGTAAGACCCTTTTCGCAGCTATAATTTTTTTTAATCAAAAATAGCAATTATTAGGGCAGATCTTAATTCCCATGGAGCGTAATCTGTATCAGTGAATGTGCAACTTGAAACAATTACAAAAGTCAATTCACAGTAAGGCTAGTTGGAGCTAAGTTGAGTTTAGCTTGACTTTTGATTTTTTTTCATTCATTCATTAATTTCGTTAATTTTAAAAGACAATCTTGAATTGTGACTGAAAACTTTCATGACCCACTTATATTCAATCTGTATACACCAGCATTGTAAATATGGCCTTATCCCACTGCGGTATTAAAAGAACATCCATTTTCAAAGGCAGTACTCACAAGTACTCGGGCAGTAACCCCAGCGTTGACTTTGAAATTTAGTTTCAACCGCACACCAAAGATGCTTTTCTGGAGAGTCAATCGTAGTGCAGTCTGTGTACCACTGGTCTTTGTACTGGAAGGGAAACATGCATGGCAGTCCAGCAGCGTTTCCATCAAGTGCATAGAGTTCTAAGAGGGGATGAAGCAAAGATTAGTTTCAGAACATTTGTACCTGCAGTGATATACCTTTTTTAACTTAACTCAACCTCATCACCTCCCTTAAAACTTAATCTCTAAATTTGTCATCTTAATTTTTCTATTTTTGTGCTTGAAATTCAATGGTCGTGATTTAGTGTGGACAGTGCAAGTCCTTCAAAACAACAAACTGTTTATACTGTACCTCTGTATGTTCTTGCACAAGCGCCGTTGGATGTCCCTGAAATTGTGAGGTGGTTATTGGGCCCTATGGTTTTGGAGAAGACCGCTGTGGAATCGGCAGTGAGCTCAATGTAAAGCTCTTGGTCTTTGAGGGCGAGCACTGTTCCATTCTTGCATTCCCACCTTTGGAGGTCGCTCTTTTCGTCACATTCGTAGAGGTTTATTTCACTTCCCACACTTTTCCCCTGGACTCCCAGGCACTTTTTCGTTTGGAGAACCAGAAGTCGATCACCAGTCGTCCAGCGTATGTCATTGCAGTTGTTGTTTGTTTTAACCAAACAAAAACCAGTGTCTTTGTTAGTTAGTTGAAATGGAGATTCTGTTGAGAAATAAATAATTACACACTTTGAATGTTTATTGCAGAAACAAATGTAAATGTAATTTCCATATTGACATCCCGTATCTGCAAAATATAAATAAAAAATAATGTATTTAACACCACTGACACATGACACATGGTAAAGGACATAACAGTCTCACATAAAGACTAGAGTACATCTCTACACAATCTCACAAACAAAAGTCCAAGTTGTTAATACTTTACCATCTGAAGCCAAACATTGTAATGTTTGGATGAGGAGCACAAAGGCTGTACAAGTTATTTTCATCGTTAGTATTAGTCTGAGACGTCTCACAGCTGAAGATTTATTCCGTGCATTTCTCACGAGGGTTGCAAGAGCTGTGTGGATGATTGTCGAAAGTCAATTTTGATAGAACTGGCACATCCCGTTTCGTCATGTCGTCATTACTTTTTTTTTTTTGGTCTACTATCAGATTTTTTTTCTTTTATATACTTCTAACTTATAAACAGGATTTAAAACCGGAACCCAAAAGCTGATATTTGCACATTTGGTTTCATTGTTGTGGATGTGTCATTGCATAATCAACAACAGACAATCTGAGAAACAGGAAGTGCTAGTATCCTGCTCCAGTAGCTGACCTCTTGAGTGATGGCCGGTCTATGCACATAGCAAACACGTAGTACAGAGCAAAACATTTCTTTTTGATTTTTGATTGTGATGGTTAATATTTATATTTACATACATTACTAGCTATTAAGGCAACCACCAGTAATTCCACTTATTTATCATCTACAGTAGTATTCCTTAATTTATTTTACTTTCATGAAATCATCCATCCATCCATCCATTATCACCTGCTTATCCGGGGTCGGGATCTCGTTCTTTCGGTCACGACCCAGAGTTCGTGACCATAGGTGAGAGTTGGAACGTAGACCGACCAGTAAAGAGAGCTTTGCCTTCCGGCTCATGGACTTTTTTTGATTTTGGTTTAAATTAATTTCCTGAGTTGCCTGTGGCAGGGAACAATAAACCTTCCCCTTCAGTTTAAACCTTCTGATCGTGCCTGTTATTCCAGCTGTCTTGCAGTAACTCACCCTAGTCGGCCCTAGGGACAGCCACACAACAGTTTATAATAGAAAATGTTTACATGCTTTAGTGTTAAAAAAATGACATATACCTGTATTCACCCTCTGTCTTAAATGCTCAATTTAAGTGAAACCAGCTTAATAATGAAAAGAATAAATTAACGTTTTTACAATGCGGCACTTTCAATGCCTCCCTGTACCTGCCTGCATGTGCATGATTCCACAGTCAAAGCTCAAACACACAGTTGAGGTTAATTAGTGGCCCTTAATTGGTTGTAGGTGTGAATGTTTCTATGGACATAACTAGAGCCAATAGTACAACTACACCACAAAAACAGACAGCTCAATGGCGACTAAACTTGCTATAGTATTATAGTCAAATAAAAAGAGGGTAGTTGGACAAGGCAACTTCAGAATTGCTTGTCAGATGAAACGATAGCTTCCAACACCTCCTCCCACCACACTTATCCAAAGTTGGATTAGGTGGGACTGACATTTATTCAAATGTCATGTGGTAGAAGACTGTAAGACTTCCTGGACTGAAAACATTACTGTTCAAATAATCCGGCAATTTATTTTCCCCCGCTACATATTTGGCAAAACCATTTAGTAGTTTCTTGAAGTTTCAGTTTCTTCTAAAAGCCTACACTGACAAGTTTACTGCAGGGTCCGCTGAACAACTCTCGGCTGCTGAGAATCACAACAGAGGCATTATCGCGGTTGATGAATCATCAGCTCAGGAAGTAACGGTTGCAAGTCGTCCCACATCCTTAACCCTTGGCTTACAGAAGCAGCAGAGGAAGTAGGCCCTCTTCTTCAGACAGAAGTGGTCCTTTAAGCACACCTATGTGAAAACGCACCCCAGGATAATTATTTCTGTACTGTAAATGAAGTAGAGTTAATTAGTAAACAGGTTGAAGACGGTATTATGTGGTCGATGTGGTCCAAATTAATAAAAACGAAAAATGGATGTGTGCCTTTTTTTTAAAGAACGTTATATGCAAAGAGGAAGTGGCGTCTGGAAATTTGAGAAGTGAGCTGTGGTAACATTGGTGTTGAGTAAGATGTCAGAAAGTAAGCAGGTTAGGTGTGCTGTTAAAAATTGCTGAGTAGACAAAGTAATTGGTCAACACCAAAATCATTTTAGGTCTTTCAGCACAATTTGGCGAAAACATTTCCTTTAAAGAATCTTTGGCCTCTGCCAAATACATCTCTTGCCTATTTCCCAAATGAATAATGTAAGTGTCTTGCCTAATATGTTTTTTTTGCTGTTAAGTTGCTGATTGACTTTTTCTCAGTATTGGTCATTATTTTTATGAGAAAACCATATCTTAGTCGGTCACCAGCTGGATAAGACTGTTATATAACTCTGTTATATGTATTACTTTGTTTAATGCTATTTAGACATTACAACTCTTGACTTTACAAAGCAGCCGATCTGAAGCAAATATGGAGAAAAAAACAAGGTATGCCAATTTTCAGTACATCTAATTAACCAGTCTTTTCTAAGTAATTAAAATATATATGATTAAATACAGATTCATTTCAAATAAGATAACATGCGGTCTAAATTGCTTTGGCCGTTGTAGCCAATCATTGCCAACTCTAGTGAAAACATGGGGTGTAAATAAGAAGTGCATTGTCATGACGTCACCTATTGGTTTGTGGACTGACGTTTTGAAGCCTTGAGTTCAGCGTTTTGGCCATCACCATTTTGGTTAATGGCCTAGCTTGGACGGCAGAGGAGTTACATAGAGACGCCGTATATCACGCTGTACTGAAGATGACTTGAAACTAGTGATAGACCGTAAACACATGTATACAATGTTTAAATCAAGTGAGAAGTAGGGTCGTTTTCTCATTGCCTTCAATACAATCAGACTTCTTTTTGCAAACAGAGGAGCCGCCACCTGCTGGTCAGTAGAGATCATGCAAGTCAAAGACACTTCCACATTGGCTTCACTCTTCAGAAACGGAGGTTGCCTCCTGAGTTGTCGTGTTCGGCCTTCTTCAGGAGAGCTCCCTCCACCATGAGGTCCGTCAACAAAATTGAGCCGAATCGATGGTTCCAGTTAAAATGAAAATGATTTATATCAAAAGTAACGCAAACACTATTACAAATTGAATCACACTAAGAAATACATAAAATATATCCCATGGGACAGAGATCCAGTGCCGGTGTAGATCGGTTACGTGCCCGGCAGTTGGCACAAGATCTGCCGATTTTCAGAATGTCTCAGCGTTGTCCGCTCAAAGTCAGCCCCCCCTTCATATTGTCAGCACCTCTTCCAGCCCCGTGATTGGACAATACCTCGTTCTGTTCATTATCAGTCCTATGTCTTAGTTTACGATCAACAACATTCATCAGCCATTCTTCAAACATCTTCTTTCTCCAACATCTACACCTCTTTGTGTCTAAAACATTTCCCAGCCAAAAGTCTTTGTTCATTTCACTGTAGTACTAATCACACTGAATGTACTAATACATTAATTTAATATAATTGCATAATACCTTCAGTATATTTTATTTGACTTGACCATTCAACATGTAAACAAACATGTAAAGTAAATGAAGAATTCAATTATGCACAAAATTAAGATGGTAAATCAAGGGAAATGTGACATTTGCATACACAGACAGCATGATATTAATCTAATAATTGCTTTTATTTCCTGTGTAGTGCATCATTATGGAAGACAACCAACACAGCATTTGGGACGCCACATGACATAGACGGTCATGTCACTATTTTTAAACTTTTCTCACCTAATTTGACAAATTCTACAGCATTATGTGACATGTAGCCAATATACGGACACAGTATTTTTAAGTGTAAAAGTTAATATATGCTGCTTACCTACACACGCTTCACTAGCTGGGAGGGTACAATACAGAGCCCACGTTCATTGCAGAGTAACAATTAAGTGTTGCATGTTCAATTTCATTCATGAAACCATGATTACATATCTACACACATACATCCTCATGTATATATGTGTGTATATATGTATATATACATTTGTTGTCAGTGCATTTGTTTAGAACAGTGATTTCAGACCCCGGCACATTGCCAATCTCTGCAATATATCAACATTGTTACAATATTGTGACATGAGACTAAATATTGACAATAATATTGTACAAAGGTAAAGTGTTGTCTTTTTTCTGGTTTTAGAGGTGCATAATATAAGATTGGGAGCATTTCTTTTGACTCTAAACGGCTCTCAACATGCTGACGTGGCTCGGTGCTAACGGTGGGCTCAGAAGCAGTCGGTAGAGGCAATATGAGAGCAGTGAAGAGCGGCAGCCACGAGCTAGTCAGTGATTCATGCTCACGTGAGCTAACATGCACTAAAAGCATGCGCCCAGCTGTGTCAACAAAGTACGGGAAGCTCAGATTACAACACACACAGCGTTCATTCTCTGCTCAGGTAGACATTATTATCCACTACACCTTTACATAGCAAATATGTGTGTTCTGCTCTATTAATGCTGTGAATGATTCAGATTGCTTCTTTACAGGCTGCATCAAAAGTAAAGTGATCTAATTTTCTCAACGAACCAGATGTTTTTTGCTATTTTAAATGCTACATTCACACCACGAGTGACAAAAGCAACAAAACACGTGTGCTCAAGTGCTCGTTGGGCTGAAGTGAGATGAACCGAGTGAAAACTTTATCTGATTAGATCAAATATATAACAACGGCATCATTTGCATCGGTGATATTTTGCAATGTTTGATATTGCAATACTCAGCATATCGCAAAATTCTTAAAATCGCAATACTATTGTATTGTGACTGTATCTTATTGTGGGGGCTTTTTTTGAGACAGCTATAAAAATGATGATGGTAGGTGAATTGATCCCTTGTTATATTTCATTTCCTAAGATATAACTTATTTAAATTATTCTTTAGTGCCAATGTTTAATATTCATTTAACAGGCAGAGAGATTTTACAGTACAAGCAATGAACAGCATCTAGTGAGCATATGCATAATATGTAACAATTATATACATTCATTCATATATATAAAGACAGAATCAAATAGCAATCATTCCCACTGAGACATCCTAGAGCCTAAATTGTTCTTTTCCATGAGGTCAGACATCGCCAACTCCATTGAAACTCAATGAATATATATTTACTATATTCTATAGTAAAAAAACAAACAAAGCTAAGACACTAATAAAGCATTAAAGTGTTATTCATCAGTCTGGGATACAGTTCAGTACAATGTATGTCCTGTTTGATTCTGCTACTTTATAAATCACAGAGTTATCATCGGCTCAGGGTTTTCTACTTCTGCATTCTCTATCAGTTTATTGGTATCGACCACATCGGGCTGGGATCGTTCACTGTCGAAGTAGAGTGGATTGTCAAAGGTGGGTAAAGGACGAGGAGACTTCTTGTAGATGAAGAATGCAACAACTATCAGCGTAGAACTGATCGTTATGATCAGCACAACTATCAAACTCGTGTGGACGCGACCGCGAGGATCCTGACCTCCATGAGGTTCTGCACAAGCAAATAGATATGGATCAGTCAAAACAATATAAATGGAATTTAGCTTTAAACATAATTTGCATTCCTTTTAATTACATTCCTATTCATGTTTTGTTGACAACTGTCAATGTTGCATTACATGTAAAAGAAATTTCAAATATCATTCTTATTATTAAATAATTCAAATACTACTCAACTTAAGGAAATCCGAAGGTGTAACTTACCAGGTTTTGATTCTGAATCTATGGGAATCACTGTTTAAAGAGAAGGGAAAAGAAAGGAAAAGTGCTCACATAACTCATCTTTTTTAAAGAATACAGTTGTAATTTTCCCCTGGAGGAACGGCACTGACCCCAGTCACTCGACAAGAATGACATTCTTGTATTCATTTTTTGGCAGTATATACAAAATAACAGAATCACTCAAAATTATCAGTTGATGGAGGACTACATTTATTGTTGTTTGGAAACAACCACTGTAATAACAAACTTCATAAATCATACATTTGTAAGATGATAGGAAGTTGTACTCTCTTTGTTTCATTAGGTTTTTTAGGGAAATGGACCTTTAACAGAGGCTTGAGTGGCTCCCTCTTATTCCAAAGGCTTTTTGAACAAGCCACATGAGGAGAACTTGTGAAAACACCATCTATTTTACATCACATAGGAATGATGATCTTACCTTTGGGTGTTTTACAGATGTATGCTCTGTCGTGCCATCTGCGACCTGTCCTCCAAGTCCCATGTGAGGTTTCCATCTCTGCATAGTCATCGTCGGGCTCAGCTTCAGCCCAGTTAGTGTAGTCCATGACTGTTTTATCCAACCACTTCCATTCCCCTAGGGAACAAACACAAACTTCATGTAATACTATGTTCATAGTTTGTCATATCACGGTTTGATATCGTTAATTTGCCCCACGGTGTGTATAAAAAGTAAACAAAAGAACACAAAATAAGATTGTACCATCTGTTAAACATAATTTAAAAAAGGATATTTGAGCTAAAAGTATTTTCTCAAATTAATTATTTTCCCATTTTATTTGGTTTTTTTCACTTTCATCAGCATGCACGTTGATTATATGACCAAATTGGTTCAATGTGTTACACATTCCTGCAAATGGCTTAACATTATTCCACTGACAGCAATGCACATGTACAGTTCATTTGTGAGTGAATAAACTAAATGACACAGGTGTGCTTTTAAGTATAGTAGAGAAAAGAGTGCAATCATACCGTTATGAGTTTTGTACAGGCCAACCCAGAAAGCGCTGTTGGCATCTTTAAATATTTCCACATTGCTTTCGAGGAATTTTTGCTCATCAGGATCTTCAATGCTAGTCAGAATTCCACCTTCACAACAACAAAAAAGGTCTGGCTGTCACAATTATGAACCACTTATTACTAGTTGCTGTTTATGACACCATACACTTGATCTACGTTAAATCTAAAAGTGTCTCTTACCATGCCTGACACAGCTGCTCGCTGCATCTGCCCATTCAATTTCATCGGTTACAAACAAATAACAATGACCCTTAAACGGCAGCCAGGTATAACTCTGGTGGTGCTCCTCATTCGTGTCTTGAGGGCAAATCCCTGGAAAGATGGTTGACTCTGTTGGTGGCATATCTGTGAGTGACAGAGACAGTGATGAGGGGATCATTTAGTTAATAATTATTCAAAGCAGTGAATTGTAATAACTCGCTCTGATCCATATGCTGGATTAATGCCACTGTATTGCATCTGAGTGAATTTACATTTTTCAAGTCAGTGCTCATTAATTCATTTAATGGAAGAGGGTGGGATTCACAAACTCTCATCACAGTGGTTATAATGTTGAAAGAAAATCCCACATCTTACACGGATGGACTGTGCATGTTCAATGTCCATTTAATTCAGATTTTTTTTGCTGACAGGTTTTTTATTTTATTTATTCATGCTTTGAGATAAATCATCTGCTAAATTATGAAATTGTATTAACTCACCAGTCCTCCTTTGTAATACTTGATGTAGTGTTTTGAAAAGCCAATATATTAGCTGATGGGAGCTTATTGCAAATGTATTGGTAACTGTGTATATGTCAGCAGAAAGCTTAACTAAGCTTGAGGTCATTTAGAAACTCAACCATGACATAGGTTGTCCATCAGATGGCACTGACAAATTAAAGTTGACAAAGTAAAATGTTACACAATATTGATCTTCACATTCCTTAAAAACAACAAATTCAAGGGATTCAAGAATGATTGTTTTTGTAAAAAAAAAATATGTTGCTGGAATATAATTACCAGAATATTTCATGTATATTGATAACAGTATCTTCCTCAAAAACCCAGTCTCGGTCGGACTATAATTCTCTCTTATAGAACAACATGAACATATTATCTATTATTGCAGTCATGGATCATAGCTAGGCTAACAAGCTAACATTGTATACACCATTTGCCAAAAACTTAAGCAAAATAAAGTATAATACAGCATTTACAGTAAGTTCACTTAAACCTTCAGAAGGTGACTGATTGTATTCATTTACGTTGCCTGCTGATGGTTAACCGTACCTGTAGACTGCATGCAAACACTGTTCATGGTCAAATTGCAGAAAGCGGTCTTCCACTTTCCATCCACATCCAGGTAGACACAAGATCGCTCTCTGCTTGGTTCACCTTCAGCCCAGGAGGCAGAGTGCATGTGCCAGCCATCAATATACCTAAAATACCCGCTTATCTGAAAGCAAGAGGATCCAATGACCATATTAATTCAGCGTGCATTGTATATGGCTTTTTAAAATGTTTCTCTTTGCCAAATAGATTGAACAAATGTACACTTTTGTATGTCGCTGCAGAGTATCGTCAGTGGTCTTGTGAGGCTGCTATGCCATGTGTCAGGGATAAAAGCTAATCACGTGTGGTTAATTCATTTTATGTTAAGTCATTTCTTTAGCCGGTAGTAGTTTGTGTGGTCCAGTGCAGTACTTTCAGTTAGCGGCAGCCTGCACCTGTTTGTTCAGTCCAAACCAAAGAGGAGCTTTGAGATTCATCGCCATTAGCTCGACGTAGGCCTGCGTCCACTCATTTCGTAGGCTCGCCAGGTTGGCTTTGTCAACTTCACAATTCTTCCTGGCATCATCCCAGGTCAGATTTTTTGTGACAACCTTTACACTGTCGTTTCCCAGATTTACATAGATGTTACTAACTGCTGGCTTTGGTGGAGGCTGGATATTTGGGTCTGTTGAGAGAAGAGAGAAAAAGGTTTTATTTTATTTTATTTGTAATACATTTTTACAGACAACTTTATTGACACAAGAACTACAGGTTGAAATGATGGTTTCCAATTTTCTAAACCATGTTTATTCTACTAAATGGAATTTCTTAAAGAGAGATAGAACAAACTCACCAAGATCTCGAATACAGATAAATCCATTGGTGTCATTGCAGGGCTTAATTAACCATTTACCGATGCCAAAGAAAGGACTGTTGTTCATCACAACACATTCATCCTGGTGAAGGACGTAGGGAGGAGTTAGAATTTCAATATCTTTTCAATGCTACTTCAAAGTTTAAAACTGCTGACTCGTTTAAACTTGCAGTGGTCTTAAGTGTTTGAGTGAGGGAGTGAGTGATTGAATGAATATATGAATGATTGATTGATTTCCTTAACTCTTTGATGTTTGCTAGCAAGGGACTTTGGTCTGCTCTGTCATGACAAAAACTAAAAAGAAGTTATATTTTACATTACAATTTTGTCTTGGATATGTTACCTCATTCCATCTTTGATAAAAGTTCCCCGGACGGCGTCGATATTTCTAAAGAGCAGAACAAGAGAAACAATAATTCAAACTTGTTAATGTCTATTAAACAGTGACTCAACACTAAGCTAATGTTGTGTTTACTTACAGAATAGCCCCAGTTGGTGTATTTTCTTGCTTTCCCATCAGTCCAGTAAAATCCTTCTTGTTTCAAAGAACTTAAACCAATCCACAGGTCTGCAGTTGCTATTTCAGCCGTTTTGGTGGTCAAAAATGCTGAAAGTTTAAAGTTAAAGTTTAAAAATAAATGTGGCAAAATCTCCAAGATAGTATTTACAAATGTTTAATCTAAATTAAGTTCATCATTGTTTTCAAGGTCAAGAATGAACTTTCACACTCTCTATGTTACATGTATGATTCTTATTGAACATATGTTCAAAAACAGAAGGACAAACCTTGCACGCGCCTTGTGGGAATTGAGGCCAAATTACCTCCCATGGTAATGCACTGTCTCATTGCTTCTTCCCAACTGGTCCGGCGGCTACTAATGATACTGTAACACTACAAATGAGAAATGAAATCGTGAGTTTTCACTCCAACCAAACACTGGCCTTCTTTCATGAAGCTTTGATGACATCTGATCTGATCCTAAAAAATGTCTGTGTGCTTATTTTTCTACCAAACTCTGTATTTATAGTTCCTTTGTTGTTTTAGCCCTAAAACCATTGTCCCCTACTTATATTAAAAAGAGGACTAGATGGTGTTTACCTTGCGTGAGGAAGGCATTGTTGCGTAACAGCTTGTTGATAAATGCCATATTTGCTTTTGATAATGTTTCCTATATTTTTTTCTCTTTTGACCAATTTGTAATGCTCCAGTTGAAGCATTTCCCATCTTTAGTCTTTTCTTCACTCACTCTTGGTGTTTATTTGTGTTGTATCTTTTTATTTTCAAATAAATAAAAAAACATGCAAAATGCTGAAAACCAAATGTTAATATATCCCATGTAAAACAAACGTGCATGTAACTGCCCATGTGAATTAATTTTATGTCAAATGTTTTTTCACATTTGATATATTTTATATCTTCATTTACTTTACTTTATACATAAAGTATTTTTATGCTTCAATTATTATTTATATTTTAAAAGACGCATGTACTCGGTATTGGAGATAACAATAAGTATGAATACGAAATAGAAATAGAAAGTAAGGTGGGACCCAGTAACTGGCCCTATGTATATAGGATTGCCCAAATGATTGCAAAGCCTAATAACAGTTGTTTTTTTCATTATGCCATTCATGCATGTAGAGTTTCCAAATGAAACTAAAACAAGCCTGTCTGCACCACCAATAACACCAATAGTTGCAACACCTGCTTAAATAAGGGCATCTTGTATGTGTAAAAAAGGGCAATTTGTGTGGCATCCTGTCTTTTTGAAAGCTGATTATTTTACGGGGCAGACATTGAGTTACAGTTGTAAATCTGGACAAATCCATTCAGTCCCAAATGATCTTTAATGAGAGCCAATGTGAACTTGTTGAACTGACATTTTAAAAGTGTCCGGGAAAGTTTTAAACTGGAGATCAGTCGACAATGATTTCTGACCTTTGAGTCAAATTTGGTCCACTTGAATGGACAGCCTCCTTTGGGAGGAACAGTGGGGGCTGCGGTGGTGTTGACTGGTGCTGAGTTTCCTCGTTTACAAATGAACTTGTGCTCTTGGCCACAATTACAAGATCGCCAGAAGCCTGTAAGTACAGTGGAGATGCAATGATTAACATTTCACCAGAAACCGTTTTTATTTACACTAGCATATTGATCTTATCTAGAACGGCTTATCAATATAATACTTTGTTTCATTTGTCGGTTTGCAATTACTCACCCATGTAGTAAGTCATTGTAACACAGTTCTCATTAAAGGAATTAGAATTTGGTTGTTCTTCATCCCATTTTTGTAACCCAACTGGAGAACCATCCATCCACCTTCAAGCACACACAGTTACATTGAATTATGACGTATAATCGTGCGGATAATAATTGCTTTACGTTCAACCTTTTTATCCAACTTGTTGCCATTCTGCAGTAATGGTAAATAAACAGAGGACAAATTACATATAGAAGTCACAATAAATGTTACCTAACAAGTAAAAAAAAAAAAAAAAAACTGCTTGGAAAGTTTTAAATTAGTTTAAATGTCAGTACCAGTAATACTTCAAAATAATATAATACTTATAGCAATAACTTAAATAAAAAGTGGGATACTTTTGACTCTACATATGTATATATGTGGGAGTAGACATATTGAAAGTAGTGCAACATTAAATGCATACTGTAATTGGTAGGCCAAAGAGTTTTCACTAACCTACTTGAAATCAATGATTCACTGTGGTGTTACATTTTATGGCATTAATTACTCACCAAAATGACCCATCAAGATCCACTGACAAACCTATATAATATGACCCATAGGTTCTTGAAATCTGTGAACACATACACATAATCACACAAGCTTTTAGACCACTTCTCTAGTAAGTAAACTTGCTTTCAATATAAATAAAAGTTGTTCTTTTGCCCCAAAAAATTAACACCTACCTGTTTCCATACGAACGCATTTTCCTCTTTACTGTTGATCGATATTAAGTCTCCATGCCTCTGCTGACAGAAGTGACGAGCATCCTCCATGGACAACAAGTTTCCATTAATCAGGTACTGGTTCCCTCTCCACACGAGCCAACCATCTGAAGTGGTGTTATAGTCTGCAGAGGTGTTAGAAACATATTGACAATTTGTGTTTTATTTTGAAGTGTCTTTCTGGTATAGTAAATCTTGTACAGCTTAATATCTGTCAAATGAAAGGTTCGTGAATTATTTTTAATGGTACTGCTAGAAACTGTAATATTACTGATGCCAAGTGTCTCTTTTTTGTTTTGTTTTAAGATGTGTTGGTTTTGTCAAGTGGACCTATAAAAGTACGTCTGTAAATGAACAGAATAATTGGAAAAACATTTGTAATGCTCACAGTTTCATTGTTTTTGCCTGTTAGTTGTCTGAGAATTATGATTTTATAAAAAAAATGTAAATGCTGTTAATGACTCTTTCACTTAGATTTGTTAAATTTTGATTGAGCAAAACATCTAAAACAGTCAATTGTAAGACTATCATTATAATTTTGACACAACTAAAAAATTTGACATGTGAAGTTATACCCGGTCTAACCAGCCTTTGCTAGTTTCCCAATATGTTTAATTTCATGTTTTACCCACCCTGTGTGTGTGTGTTGTGTGTGTGTGTGTGTGTGTGTGTGTGTATGTTTATTTATTTATTTATTCATTTATTTTGCAGGGACAATGCACACCAATCAACAGTTGGACTGTAAGTGAGCCAGAGTTATGTGTGTGTTAACTTACCCACCACAGTATTATTTGGAGGTATTTTTGGAGTCACTCCTGTAAGGCCACAAACAAGTGTCAGTTTCATGTAGAACACAAACACATCTTTCACTATCCCCACTCGGTCCTCTTTGATTCTAATCTCGTACTATGGGATGATTTAATTCAGAGAGGGGAGCATGGCAGTACCACAAGTTACTATGAGTTACAAAAATAAATAATGTAAAAATTATTTTTCTTTTTAAGTTTGTACAGGTGCACATTGTAGAAAACATACCAACGGTTAACTTTTTGCTGAAAAATAATAAAAAAATATATTGTATACCTAACCAAAAAAAACCTGTTTTAACAACATCACATCTGTTTGTAATAAAGATATGTCTTGTGGGAAGTATAGAGAAAGGCAGGAAATATTATGCATGTACAAGTCAGTTTTTCCTGGATGAAAGTTACAAATATTTTTTCTTCAGAAAAGACCCAAAAAAAGAGCATTCCCTTCACTTTGTTTCAACTGTACCTGCACGGATCTGACACAGCCAGTCATTGTAACTCTCACAGTTTACATCGTTCCAGGACCCGACTTCATCCCAGTTGTACGTTTTGAATTCAGCACAAGATTCATCGTTATTATGATTGTTTGGCTCTCCTTCCTGCCAGTGTTGGAAGTTTACCTTTGAACAGAAAGAAACAACAAACAATATTGTATGTTATACATATATGTTTATATAAGTACAAAAATAAAGGATTGAATGATTTGGGATCACATTCATTGTAAAAAGTAGAGCACAGTTAACTAACCGGGGAACCATCACTCCAAACAAAACCAGTGCTCGTGTCAGGAATCGAAAGTCCAATCCAGGCTCTTCCATGTCTGCAGTACACAAAGTTACATAAATCAATCTAACTTATTTTAGCACGTTGTTGCCCTGTAGAGGCTAACTGAAACGAGAAATACATCAAAAGTACTCAAGTTGAGTCTCAATAGAGTAAATGTTTTTATTCTATTTCATCTTACTTCTATGTATTCACTGTAAGTATGAACGTTAAAATATTTACTTGCTTTCCTGCAATCCACTTTTGAGCCTCTGTATGCCAGTATTTGTGATGTTTTAATCCTCTTACATACAGAGGGATCTTTTACTACATATTGTTTTATGTTCACTGGTGTCTGGTGAAATAGTATTTAACCGGCGCGTACCGTCCCACACGTAGCCCGGCGTCGCTGTGGATGCTGAGCAGGTCTCCTCCGATGGCCCTGCAGTAATCCCTGGCCTCATACCAGGTCTTCTCATCTGCCCGAGGCCCTGTGAAAAACTTAAACACAAGAGTGAAGGTCTGATTAAAGTATACCAGATATGTACAGCAGTAGAGCAGATTACTTGAATAGACGGTTATTTATTTTGCCTAGATTTGTACATCACAGTAAAAAGAAACTGACCCATTCCTAATCTTAGAATAAAACAAATGTATGACCACTTGGGAGAAGCAGAAACAAGCTGCAAACAGACCACTGACATATTAACCTTTTGAATTAAACTAGTTTTGATTATGTTCACATCCAGCAGTTATGGATCAATGTTATACTTTATTTGGCACGAGGCAAGTTCCAGTCTACCTGGCAAAGTCTAATATTTGCTCTGTTTTAGCTCTGTTTTAGCCTCCACCATCTTTTTATTTAGATTTTTTTCCTCTGGTTGTACCTTCGAGCAGAAGTTTCTTGTTCCCTCTCGAATCCAACCTTCCTCGCACTTGGGAGGGGTTTGAGTCGGTGGTGCAACAGTTAGAACGGCCCCCTCGGCCAGGTGTTTGCAGATGTATTTCTCCTTGTTGGTGCAGGGCAGTAGATCCCAGAGGCCGGCGAAAATCCCAGTTGTCATGGCAACGCAGCCCTGTTGGTAACCTTGTTGAAGGTAGAATATTGTCACACGTAAGTGACGTAGCTCCTGTCGGTGCCTTCTATTCTAAAGATGTAATTGCATCTCTCTCCATACCTGGCATTTCAGCGTTCCAGTGACTAAACCTCACTGAATCTGTGTTGGTCCACACAAATTGATCAATGTTCTTCTGATTTGAGAGGCCCAACCAGAAGTATTTCTCTGGTCTCAGGCCCACCACACTGACAAGGAAGGCATTGTCCACCCTGGAAATGTTTACAACAGATGTGTTGTCTCATCGTGTGAAACACTATCTATAGTACGTCCACACACAGTTATTTCACAGCTAGTAAAAACGTGAGGTGTTGTGTTACCCATTTGAAACATCAGCCAAGTAGGAATCTGAGCTCTTGCAGTCGTCTTTCGCTTCATCAAACGTCTTTGTCTCTGTTCCGACCAAGTAGCAGTAGGAGCCATGTCTTTTCCACCCCTGTGGGAGAGGATTATAGAGTTGGATTAGGTTTGATTTTAAAATGCAACATATCCGTTTTGTTCATAAAATACATTTATCTATGTCCAACTGAACATGATGTCAAACCACTTACTTATATCAGGGTTATAATAGTGCACTTTGATTAGCCAGATGTTTATGGAGATCATATACTTGTTTCATAGATTACATGTACATGTACTCACAGCTTTGCAGCCTAGATCCACATCTACTTCATCTCCGGTGCGTTCAGTGGCACTCTGCTTCATACAGATGAAGCCGTGTTTCTCACTACACGAGCGATCGGCCCAGTTCCCATTCTGCAAGAAGAAAACAACACATTTGCATACTTGTAGATTAAATGTACTAGATGGGTGGACTAGATATACTTATATTCATAATGCTTTCTGTTTTGTGAATGTTTGGCATTATTATTTGACAGTAATAATAGAAAAAAAAGAAACCAGACAGATTTTTATACCTAGTGTTTTAGTGCCATCTAATATGTTTATTTTCTATCTAATTTCCCAGAACCTGACACAAAGGCTTTTATAATTAATCCACTAATAAATAAATATACATGCATGATGTAGTCAGATATACATGTATGATGTAGTCAGATATACATGCATGATGTAGCAGATATATATATATATATATATATATACATATATATATATATATATATATATATATATATATATGCATGCATGATGTAGTCAGATATACATATACATATATACATGCATGGTGTAGTCAGATATACATATACATATATACATGCATGATGTAGTCAGATATACATATACATATATACATGCATGATGTAGTCAGATATACATGTACGATTTAAGAAAGTTAAACTATATGTGCAGCATCATATCATGTGGTGCTCCTTACTTCTCCCCTGATGAGAACACAGTCATCTGTATCAGTGGAGACGGTTGGTTTCCCAAACTCCCAGCTGGTGAAGCTGACAGTGGAGTGGTCGCTCCAGTCAAACAGCCCTTCTGTCTGTATGTCATTCAGTCCAATCCAAAGCTCATCCGTGGAGGCTGCAGACGTGGTCAGGGAGGAATGTGCCTCATGTCAAGCAATGGTTAAAATGTCACAATGTTATTAAAGGTCCACAAAGTGAAATTGATGGAGCTATCGGTACCATACGAACGTTGGTAAACATGAACAATTTCTACTTCTACTACTTTATGGAGAATAGTTTATGCATTTGTTTATTCAATATACCGCATTGTACTATCTTCTAGAGATTCGTCAGAAACTGAGAAAGGTTGGACAGTCTTCATGTCTATTGTAATCACATACCAAATCCAAGTTGCGAGATGACAAAGCTTTGGTCCTCCACGTTGCGGATGCTCACTAAGTCCCCGCTCTCTTTGCGGCACTCTTTCTGAGCACCAGACCATGTTTGAATAGTACGATGAAGGTGAAAGCAGTGGCCATTGTAGGGAATCCAAGGGGCTGAACAAAAGCCTTGCTCAACTGATGATGAAAAGAACAAAAGATAAATGGGATTTATTGACTCATATCATACACATACACATAGTGAAACAATACAGTAGCCAGAGGAGGGTAGAATAGAATAGAGTATGTGTCTGTACTTTGGGGAGGAGATGGTGGGGCCCCGTCCTTGTAGCATATGTAGCCCTGTTTCTTGATGCAAGAGGAGCTTTGCCAGGTTTGCTCCCCAGCAGAGTCAAGAAATGCACAGTTGTGCCCCGGATTAGGAGTTGGACTTCCTAAAACAAGATGATGATTTTTTAAATTGAGATTCCTCCTTTGCTGGTGCAGATCCACATGAATCACATCCTTGAGAGTTTTCACATCAGGTATATTATTATATTATTAGTACTTGCATGTTTCAATGGTGTAAAATCTGTTGTTGGATTTGTAGTTCCAAAAATTAATAGAATGCTGCATTTACTTCCACTTAATTGGATACACTGACTAAGACAACCTGGTTGACAACCTTGTAACTACAGTAAAATATTTAGATATCATAAGGTACAACATTGAATTGAATGCAAGGCATACCTGCGCAACCTCAACCCTGGGATTTTTCTTTTTTCTTTAACTTGTTAGTAACTTTCTGTAAAGTTCTAGACTTATATGGTCATTGCTTATGGGAACTCCGGCAGAGTCTTTTTAAACTTTTTTACTGGAGTGAAGACTTACCTGTAGTCCATCTCAGATAACGGAACGGCTTCCCATCAGACCACTGCCAGCCATGTTCTGGGTCCAGGACCAGCCCGATCCAGAGTTTATGTTTCCCTGATCCCATTAGCGCTGTGATTATTTGTGTTTGTGTGGTTGAGAGGGGCAAAAAAGGAAAAGGACAGAGTAAAGAAATTGTTCCTCTTTTCCACAGTGTTCCTCTTTTTCATTATTTTAAAAAAAGTCAGCAGAAAGACACAATTAACTGCACAAGGAAATATAACAAATCACACAAAAACAAAAAGGCGACATTTTACAAGATGAACCATGAAATACTATTACCGGGACTGGTTTGCTCCAAGGGTGCAAGAACTACAAGTAGTCATTTCATCAATCATTTCCTGTTTTTGAACTAAAACAGCTACAACCCTTGTCTAGTATCCATTAAATAATTTAATGTCAGTTGTTTCAAATTCAAATAGGCTGAATTAAAAATGTTTTATAGGAAACTCCTGAAACATGGAGAACTTGCACTGTGAAATGATATATTCCAACAAATCTTCGGAAACATTTGAAAGATTTGTTTTCATTGTTTCTTGAGTATCAAATAGACTGCATCTTTATCAAAAAGTTTTCTTTCTTAGGATGAATGCATTAAACATCAGTTTAAATAGCAATTTATATAAATTGTGCATGAGAAGTATAACACATTTGTATTCATATCAAAACATTTAACTAATGCATTATATGCAATTTTGTATTAATATAAGTAAAAACTAACCCCTCTATGTTGGGTCAGTTTCAGAACCAGAAAACATCCACCAGGCGTCATCTTACCTGAGGCGAAAGCCTGCTGGTGAGGATCAGTGACGCTGAGCAGGGAGGCCCCCTGCTGTTTGCAGCTGGCTTCAGCCTGGGCCCACGTCAGAACCGACTGTGTGTTGACCTGGTAATACGCTCCCGTTACAGTGTTCTTTGCCCAGTGTTCTGTGGCTGTGCATCAATATAGCACAATAGGAAATGCAATAATGTATTAATTTAAGCAACATTGTATTACTGTATCCTAAAATGGTGCTCTAATAATGTGTGCTTTGTGTTAATAAGTATCAAAGACGTTGATAAACTAATGGACAACAAATTGTAGCATAATGTAATGTGTCCTCTGAATCAGAAGGAATATTTCTTAAGATGCATGCAGTGCTGGCTGTTGGGATTAAAATCTTAAATTCAGTACTCACAAGAAGTCGGGCAGTATCCCCACTGCTCGTGCTCATATTTTGTATTAATCGCACACCAAGAGCGCTTTACTGAGGAGTCGTACATCGTGCAGTCTCCAAACCACCGGTCTTTGTACAGGAAGGGAAACGTGCAGATCCGACCAAACGCATTTCCTTCAATAGTATAAAGCTCTAAAAAGGGAAAAAAGGTTGATCACTTTAAATCGTTTTAAATGAAGTATTTTATCAAAATGTATTGTTTTGCTCATTGTTTTTAAGGCAGACCTAAACGTTTTCTTCATCATCATCTTTTCTTCACTAATTGACTTTAGGCGTGCACAAACCAAACTCTAGTTCAGAGGAACTTGATGCATCGTTCAACTTGACTATACGTCACCTGAATCAGGATTGTGTTGAATCCTATCGTACAATCATGCATATTTGCTCATGTATTGTGTTTTAATACTGTACCTCTGTATGTTCTCGAACAAGCACCGCTGGACGTCCCTGTGATTGTGAGCTTGTTATTGGGCCCGACAGTTCTTGAGAGGGCAATTGTTCCGTCAGGTTTGATTTCAATGTAGAGCTGTTGGCCTTTGAGAGCAAGCATTGTTACGTTCTTGCATTCCCACTTTTGAAGCTCACTGCTGCCGTCACAGTCATAGAGGCTTACTTCACTCCCGACACTTTTGCCCTGAGCTCCAAGGCACTTTTTGGTTGAGGTCGCAAAAAGACGATCCCCGGTTGTCCAGCGCATGTCTTGGCAGCGGTTGGATTTTTTCAGCAAACAAAAACCAGTGGCTTTGTTAGTGATTGAGAAGGGAGAATCTGAAGACAGTAACAAGATGTAAAAAAAACAAATCAGTTCAACTTATTTTGCACAAAATTATAGTTGTGCATATGGTCCTCTCTCAGTCATTGTCAGAAAGCATATATATATTTAGATAGATATGTGTATATACATATACAGTATATACATACCGGTATATATACACACACATATATATATATATATATATATATATATATATATATATATATATATATATATATATATATATATATATATACACACATATATATCATTTTCTTTTCAACTGGAGCTCCTCTGTCTTAAAAACTCTTTAAAACTAGAGATTCACTCAGAGCATCCTTCAAACCCAGTCTGTTGCTGAAGTGGTGTCAGCTCTTTGTTAAGCCCAAATATACATATTTTATAAGACATCAACGTATAATCATAATTTACTAAATAGTTTTGATTTCAGTCCTGTCGGGAAGTCAATGAGAACCTAAATCACTTCCAATCCAACACATATACAGAAAAACTAATGTATGAAAATAGCTGATCTTTTGGATCCGTACCATCAGACACATAGATACATACATAAACATAAGAAAGCTTTAGTGCATACTGTACCATTTCTTGTTGAACATGTTGGGATGAAGAGCACAAAGGCTGCTAGAGTTATCCTCTGGGTGAGCATTCTTCTGATAGGTCTCAGAGCAGGAGACATTGTCCACGCATTGCAAGCAGAGGACTTCTGAGCCTGAACATGAAAAGGAGGGAATCTTAATACCGCTGACACTTTTTTTTTCTTCTTCTCATTGAGAAAGTGTCATGTTTCCGATTAGCACATTTCAGCATTTTGTTACGGGTAAAAAGGGGGGTTGGGACACAAAAACATACTACAAATACAAACACACATGCAAAACACACACACACACACACACACACATACACACACACTGTCTTGCTTGCATATATGTCACACCCCCAAAAGGGCAAAAAAGGCCTATTCATTTCCTGTCCTAGAACAAAATGATCTGTAAGAGATTCATGCTAAACATGACTCATGAGTCAATGGTTCACACTCATACACTGGATGCACATTCCCGATCTCAGTGATTCTAGTTTATAAATGTGGATGAAATGGATATTCTGAAACAATAAAGAAAGATAATTAATATGTGTGCCTTACTCTTTCTTGTGTAGCATGATTGGACGAGGCTACAACTACAACTGGGATCGGTTGTGCAACCCTGTGTTGCAGAAAGACAATAAATGATCCTTGAACCATCCCAAACACCTTAGAATATGTTGTGCAACCACTTTTAAGAAATTGCAAAGCAACCATCATGGAAGAAATAAGCAATAAGCTGGTGAGTTTTGCTTTTCAACCGCGCATGCTTGCATCAAAAGGTGGTTAAAAGTCACAAAATACCCGGAAGGAGGCACAAGATTACTTGCGAGGTTATCAGAGCAAAGTGATGTTGCACTGTTGCTGATGAAGAGAAAATGTTGTGCATCCTGAGTGTAGCAACACGATATCCTGTTTGGAGGCAAAGGCATTCAGATGTTGAGGTTGGTTCTCCAAGTCTTCCTTTACATCTATCATAGCATTTTGTATTTTCACTTCCTCTTTGGTTATTCTCCTTTTTGGCGCGGAGGGCTGTGCTGAAATATGAACTTTTGTGGCTGCAGTGATTTTATGATGCCTGTAAGAAAGACTAGTGCAGTTTTATCTACTGGTGTAGTTTATTTGTACCTTTGTCCCACATTATTGCGGCAAATCTTTATCTAAATATGGTCAGGGTCATAAATGGTAAAGAAAAAAAGATGATGTGCTTTTGTAGGTTTTCTTTGATGCAATTAACCTGCCAGCACCTGCATATGAAAATGAGCCTGTACAGTTACATCTGGCACATTTACATGATGGTTCATGTTAATTAATATGCATTGTGCCTTCTTAATTGAAATAAACAAAACAGGTTACACAAATAAGTGGACTGCTAGCCCTCCTCAATTTCACAGCTACTTTCAGGGTGCTGCAAGCTCACTATTGGAACATGCCATCAGAAGGACACTTAAAACCACGATAAGCCCCCAGGGAACCAAATTCCAACCCAAACCAAAAACTGAAAAACACAAAGGGAAAACAAAACATCTCTACTAATGTGTAATCAATAAATGCTCTGTGGGGCAAGTAAACAAAATACCATGTGCACCAAGAGCATTGTAGTTAATACTGTATAAACGTATAAACACACATTTACAATAGCTTGTCGTGGCTAAATTCAAATGAAAATATATTTCCCCTTCTGTAAAAATCTGTATCTTTACTATCATCTGGAATACCTACATTAACATTAGTGTTTGTTAAATATGTCACTGCTTTACTAGTAACAGTAACAGCCGTGAGATATGCAATGAGGATCATAAAGACAAGCAATCGAAATGTAATGCAGTTCACCGAGAACACTCTGGACTTTTACCGATAAGGAATCACAGCCTCAGCTCAATTGTTGTAATAAAAGTTGCTCTCCAATAATTCAGTCACAGACTCTTAATCAGAGGGTTAGCTGGGGTATAGGTCATGCTTTAAGGATCTTTACCTTTTCTTGGGATTTTCTTGCCATGTGCCATGTTTCGCCAGACATGAAGCAATTATTTGTTCTGCTGTCAGGTAAGGGTCTTCATAGCTCAATACTATCTTAAAGGTAGTGCACATTATTAATGTGAATGCTGGTTGAATACGGAGTGTAAAGATTAGGGAGAAGTTACAACTTGTTCCAGCTCAAAAGTGTTTGTGCATTTCCCCCTCAAATGTCTTTCTTGTTATCTCTTTTGTAACAAACATCTCTTCACAGTGTTGTTGGTCCTTGTGTCTTCTCGTCCTGATGTGTTGCTCAACTGCACATCTGGAGAAGGTCTCACTGCCGGACTCGTCTGTGATTTTAAGACGGACTGTGAAGATGGCTCAGACGAGGAGTTTTGTGGTACGGTGACAGGCAAATGTTTTGAAATCAAGTCTAATTTAACTTTTTCTAACTAAATGTCACCAAAGGACATCAGACTGTTATTTCAAATGTAGAATTTGAGATCTGTTTATTTCACAAAATCTGTGACTACGTTCTGATTAAATGTGTACCCGGTGGCTCTCTTCTTGTTAAGGGTCATGTTTCTTTGAGGATCACTCCTGTGGTTGGAAAGACATCAGTGGTGTCTCCTACCGCTGGAGTCGGCAGATGGCAAACATCACCTCAATACCTGGACTGGACCATACGATGGGAAGTCCATTTGGTAAACATTAACCTTCTGCCTTGTTTAATTTGTGTAATTACCTTGTTAATAAATAACTTTAAAAGGGATCAGGTCACGTTTCCAAGCTGTGCAAAAAAAATTTTTTATTGGATTACAAGATCAAGCCTTTGATGATAATCTTGTGTATTTGTCTGCTGGATACAGGACATGTCATGTATATAGATGGCAAACAAGGCGGTTTTCTCTCTACGGCTAATTTGGAGTATTCTGTTGACCACCTGGCAGCTCTGGGATGCCAGATGAGGTACTAAAAACAATACATTTTATTCAAGCTATGTATTTATGTTACAAATATATAATTACTTAATTAACAATGCATGTAAATTATTTCAATAGAATTTGTCTTGAATTTGCCATATATTTCTGATTTGACTGTCAATGTTTTTCAGCTTCTGGTACCATATTTACAATAATTCATCATCCTCATCAGCACCAACCTTTAAGGTAAAATTGATCAGAGGCAGCACTGAGGAAAAGTTGCTACAGCTTTTTAAAATTAACACAGACGGTTGGGAGAATGCCACAGTTTTCATTGGAAATCGTCCGGGAGGATACAAGGTAAGGTTTAGGTTGTTCACGGACATAATCAGATCCAACTATTGTCCATAAATCTGCTTAGAAATCATAGAAAAATGACACCTCTTACAACTGCAGAACTTACCTGAGAATCATCGGGTTTAAGTTTTCTTCAGCATCAAAATCGTTGTCTTTACATTCATTGGTTTATGGCAGCATTCAATTTCATATTTACATTTCCGGTGCATTATGAGAACTTTAGTTTTCAAAACTTAGAGCACAATTAGAGGAAACGTTTAGGTTTGACTTTTTAAACAGCTTTACTCTTTGCTTATTATCAGTTAATACTAGCTTGAATTGGGTTAAGCTTTATTGTACCTCTACATTTATTGTATCTTTATCTGCTCTGTTTCCTGTCACAACTGATTTCACTAAGGGGGATCAATAAAGCACCTTAGATTGAATTATTTTACTTGGTACATTTTCCTGAATAGTTTTGTGTTGCCATACAGAGCAAGTACTCAGAAATGGGATGGTTAGTAGAGGTACTCAGAAATGGGATGGTTAGTAGAGGTACTCAGAAATGGGATGGTTAGTAGAGGTACTCAGAAATGGGATGGTTAGTAGAGGTACTCAGAAATGGGATGGTTAGTAGAGGTACTCAGAAATGGGATGGTTAGTAGAGGTACTCAGAAATGGGATGGTTAGTAGAGGTACTCAAAAATGGGATGGTTAGTAGAGGTACTCAGAAATGGGATGGTTAGTAGAGGTACTCAGAAATGGGATGGTTAGTAGAGGTACTCAGAAATGGGATGGTTAGTAGAGGTACTCAGAAATGGGATGGTTAGTAGAGGTACTCAAAAATGGGATGGTTAGTAGGTTCCAAGGCAAAATGAAGCTGCCATATACGGAAAGTATGCTGGGGGATTTGTACTTGAAGTGTGCTTAAAGGCAACAGTGCACATATATACAATAAACATGAAGTGGACAACGCTGAGTGATCAGTAGAGGCTCATTATTTCACCGGGAATGAAAATAAAATCCTAAATGATTTTGAATATTGATTTTCAGAATAAATGGAGAGTAAAATACTTCTCTTTCTACAGCTGCGGTTTTCGTTCAGCCCTCAATATTTGGAGGCCAACGACGTTATGTTGGATGATGTCAGGTTTGACCACTGCAGAGAGGGCGATTTCCCTGTAGGATCAGATCAACTCTCATGTGATTTTGAAAAGGACACGTGTTCCTGGTACGACGACTACACTGCCAGCCTTTTGTGGAAAACAAGCAATGAAATATTTAGTGAAGACTCAACTCCGAAGGGTGAGTATCCAACAGGCCGTAAACAAGAATTTAGTTTTCTCAATTACTTTGTAGCATCTCAACTATGCACATTTTAGTGTAATGCACAACGTAAGCTCAATATCAATTGAAGAATGATTACGTCATTACATCATTTTTGTTTTTATAATGTGCATTAGTGGCACTTTCAGTATTTCATTATTGTAGCAGTGAAACGGGAGCCTTTGTGGCCCAAACAGGTCGAGTTAGGTCCATACCAGTAGCCGGCATGCATGCCCTTCAACTGGTAATCCAGCCTTCTGAATAACTCAGCAGCACTTACATGTTGTGATTCACCCGCACCCGCATGTGCTGTTTATCGTTTATTTTCCTTTATTGGATCCCTTTTGCTTCTGCTTCTGCTAAATCTCCTTAATAGATGTCAAAATAGAATATGAATTAATTCATGAGAGCAAAGGTCAAAATTAGGTCCAACAGTGTAAGCACATTTTGATTCTCTAGTGTTTGATGATTTGGAAAGAAATACATGACTTTTCTTTTTTCCTCCACAGGCTACTACATGCTTGTAACTGCAAACTACAACCTGGATATCTCATCAACAGCCAGACTCATCAGCTCCCCTCGACCTGCAGATCAAGTCATATGTGTGAGCTTCTTGTACCACATATTCGGCACCAGCATTGGTAGGTGCCTCACTGTCCATAACTACACTTGCAAACACCTTTAGATGTTTCCCTGTAATACACATGCATCCCTCGAATGCTCTGTTAATGTTTTTTAATTCTTATCAGGTTCACTGAAGTTTATTGCAAAGCGTTCTGGTGAAGCGGAGACGGTTGTGTGGATGAGAAGTGGCACCCAGGGATACAAATGGAGATTTGCAGATCTTACCTTCACCAGTGACAAACCAATACAGGTATTCCTATTACTCTATTTTCCTGTTTATTCTTCTGCCGATGTATAACAGAGAAGTGTTTTATAGGACAATTTAGAATATGTGTATCCATAGAGCCAAAGAGTTTTACTAAACCTTCCTCCAAGCGAAATACTGAACATCCATCAAATAAGATCAACAATGCATTTCCATATAATTTCAACAATATTCACTGTCATTTTTTAAAACATATATATAGACACATTGAACTTGGAATATGTAAAACAAATATAATATGTACCATGATCAAATCAATAAAATAAGTGCCTCTTTTAGATAAAGAGCAAACAGAGTCACTTGTTTTTCTACTTCCTTTCCTAGTGAGAGAAACGTGGATGTGACTGCCCAGCCAGTAATTGTTCTCTTGGCTTGAGTTAGTATCAGTCTCATGCACATGTGTTCAATGTATTGTAAAAAAACAAAGTTATTCATGACACTTGGTCCGGGTCTGCCATTTGATGCGTGTTTTCTTAGAAGACTTCAAAGATAGCCAAGAATGTAAGCACACATGCATTAATGTTCCTACTCAAACACAAGTCTCTCATTTCTGTTTCTTCCTCACTGTTTCTAACAATTAAGTGTTTTTCTATTCTGATTGAAGTCTCATAACAGGTTAGCGTCAGTGCGCTTGCATTAGATATGGTTTTGGCTTCCTAAATAATCTGTTTCATGACAAAAATCGTTGTTGTCTTGAACCCACTCTTAAATGAATGTGTGTCGTTCTCCAGTTCATTATAGAAGCTGTGGTGGGTGGTAAGGAGGGCAGCATAGCCATTGATGACGTCATGGTGTCCAGCAGTGAGAATGGCTCTTGCCCGGCTGAGAGAGAGTGCACCTTCCAGGGTTCCCTCTGTGGTCTGCTGCCCCAATCGTCTGCAGACTTCAGCTGGAGCCGGATTACGGGGACGTCCCGACCAGCCAACTCTTCAGGCCCAGCCACAGATCACACTCTGGGGACAGATGGAGGTATACAACCCCTAGAGATAGACTCCACTGGCCAATGTGTTTTCGAAATGTAGCAATATTTGAGGATGATGCACAAATTATGCAATAAATGCTAAATGAGTTATCGTGGATATCTTTGTGTGTTTTTATGCTATATAAAAAACAACTTGTCAACAAACTTACATCAAATACAAATCAGCATGTTCACAACTCCGCCTTCTATGTAGGTTATTACCTGAGTGCCCAGTTGTGGAGTCACCCTGTGGGGTCCAGAGGCGCGGTGATGACTGCGGTGATGGAGCCCACTGCTGCTGATGGAGAATGCCTAATGTTCTGGTACTACATGGAGGGAAGTGAAGTGGGGGAACTTAGCGTTTACCTTCAAACCCTCGACGGCAAAGGTGTCCTGCTCTGGACCAGAAGTGGAGATCAGGGGAAGCACTGGAGGCACGGAAGAGTGACACTGTTTAGTCCCAGTGCTCCGTATCAGGTATCTGGTAGTGATTAGATAATGATTGGTAATTACATTATTACCCAATCAGTGCACATTTTTTTTTTTTAAACATCTTAAAACTCACATGCTTTAGCTTGTGGTTGATTTGTTCACCCTATGCACATGTTTTATACATTTGGTTGTCTGTCTCTATACTTTATTCCTTCTTTATGTGCTGCTTTGAATAAAACAACATGAATCAAGTTAACTTACTGAAAGGACATTTCAAGTTAAAACATAAATGCACACAAATATGGATTTTATTTTCCAATTAATTGTATGCAGTGATATGCAACACTGTAGATGTTGATGCAATCAAATCCAATTAAAGTGTAATTTCACAGTATAATACTGTGGCAGCAATGAAGCACAAAGAGGACATTTGGTACTAAAAAGATAATAATGCTGGAAAGTAACATTGAAATCACTTTAGAAAGGAATCTCTACTTGTAACGGGAAATGAGTATTGTTTTAAGATTAATTTAAGTATGTGTGGGTTGTGACATTCAGCTCAGCTTTGTCAGACTCTTCGTAGTTTGAGAGAAGTATGAATGTAAAAGAGAAATGGAAATACAGTATAAGTCGTAGTGGTATAAATTGTCATTCTGAGTGACAGGTGATCTTTGAGGCGGTGGTTGGGGATGGACTGAGGAGAGATATCGCCATTGACGACCTCACTGTCCTGAATGGCGCCTGTCCCCCGACCGGTTAGTGACCGCTGTGAACTTCAAACTGTAAAGTTGAAAAAGAAAAGTGGAGGAGAAAGTACAACTAGTGTAAATGTGTTTGGAATGGGCTTTCTCATTGCATGTTTGGTTGCATACTTTATTTGAATCTGTGTTGCTCCTTGCAGGATTTTGCGACTTTGAAATGGACTTCTGTGGTTGGGTGAACAATCCTCCAGCAAAGTCCGGAGTGGACTGGGACTGGCTCTCAGGGCACAGCAAGGTTAAGCTTATTCCAGAAAGTGACCACACCACAAATTCTGTTTTGGGTAAGTCGCCACACACATTCGTTAACTACCTGCATCCCAGTGAGTGTGGCACTCAGCAGTCCACAAAGCAGGGATCTTGTGCCTGAGACGGAGGGTAACTTAAATGACTTTAATTTATAGGAAAGGTTCGCAATGCTTCAAGTCTGTCTGAGGAACAATATGAGCACTGAGACAGTTTGTGTTTGCTGTGATGGTCCCTCCTGATCATACTGGCTATGAAGAGATCACTTCCTAATGAGATGGGGGGACAATATCTACAGTCCTTCTGTACATGAGGCTTCAGCAGTAAATCTCCAAAGTTACAGTCTTATTGGTATAAAACTCCCTCTTTGTATTTTCACACTTAAGATACTGCAACTTTGGAAGGTACCAACTTCGTTACCTCAGACTGTTACGAGCTCATATTGACTTCAGCTAAACCTTTTAATAAATGTTTTCACCAGACTGTAGATTCTGTCGCTCATCTCTTACAAAAGAAGTGATCTCATATTGAATAGTATAAACAGGAGGAATGATTGTATCTCGCAAAAAAAAAAAAATGTTTTAATGTTTATGTAGGATCACATCCGTGTTTAAAAGCTTTAAATACTTTAAATTGATTGGCCAGCTGGGAAGTGGGGTCCGCAAGTGATTAAGATGCTTCTCGCACTTAACCCCAAGCATAATGTGAATCTGACATTATGCAAACTATTTGCACTTGCAGGACACTTTTGTAAAATGGTTCTCCTGGATAATTCGTGTTTGTGTTTTTATTTTTTTTTCGCTCTACAGGCCACTTTGCCTTCTTCACGTCCTTGAAGTCTAGTGGAGAAGAAATTGCGCAACTGGAGAGTGAGACTATGGAGGCAGTAGAGCGAGCTTGCCTGGAGATCTGGCACCAGGCCGACGGGTACCTCATCGATAGTAAGCAGTCTTTTCTACTACCTCAGAAAGCATTGATTCAGACATTTGAATGTCACCGTTGTTAGAAAGTTGTTTAGATTTTTAGTCAATGTTTTTTACATCTATTTTTACATACATTGTAAAGTTGTTTTGAGTGGTTGGTAATTTACTGCAAATCCTGTTAAAACTGCAGCCAAATGTAACCCAGACACAAAAATGTACTACATACTACACATACGCATGCAGAAGGGCCTACGAATACAACGATGCAAATAAGAGCATGAGGATGTATCACTGAGAGTTTTCGTCTGATTGAATCATCAAGAAGATTAAACATTCCTGTCAATAACCACAACTTTTGGTCCTTTGATTATGAATGTTGGTATTTCCAGAGCCCTCATATGTTACACTGACAGTGTTTGTGAATGAGACTACTGGACTGCGTCCTGTTTGGACTACAAATGGATTTATGAATGACACGTGGATTCAGGACAGGGTGGACTACAATTCATCAGGGCCTCACCAGGCAAGGCAAATATTATAATTTCATGAAAAACTCGGACAAAGTTTCTTGCGGAAAAAAAAAGAAATCTGTGCGAATTTCTCAACACCAAATTTCATCACAGATCATATTACAAGCCCATTGTACCGAGTTAATGCATGGAATCTTTGCGCTGGACGACGTCCACATCATCAGGGGCCGGTTCTGCGATGACATTATTCCAACCACCACTCCAGCCCCTCCCACCACGACCCCCACTGCTCCTGCCTCCAACATGGACTGCACTTTTGAACAAGGTGTCCGTAAATCGTTTCTTATCGCTGTATCATAAAGTGTCAATGTCACGTCAATGGTCAACATTTGTAGGCATCACAGCCTAAGTGACTCAGTAATGGAATAGACATAGACACATTTGCTAAAGTGGCCTAATCTAGACGTAATACTATATATGTCAATGTGAACTGTATCTCTTCTTTTCGTGTATGCAATCTTTTTATTTGCATATCTTTAAGTAAATATTCATATTGTCTCTATATCCTGTTACTTTTGTTACAAATAAAGTATTTTAACATTTAAAATGATATTTTGTAAGTAGGTCTATGCAGTTGGGTCCAGGAAGTCAGTGACGATTTGAACTGGACTCTCAGTAGTGGACTTCAAGTGGACCAGCCATGGGATGGACCTCAGGATGATCATAATGTTGGAAACAATCAAGGTATTAAATATCAGCAATAACATGAAAACCAACACAATTGATTATCACTGGAAATGTACTGAGAATAGAAGCGTGGTAATGAACATGACGTGAAAATATATGAAGCCCAGGAGGAGCTGTAAAGAACATCTGTGCGACCATTGAACTGTATGTTTGTGTCAACGTAGCACTTCAGTCCACATAGTTACTTTACACATAGTAATAATGTCCCAATAATGAATAACTTTCAGTCATTTTTTAAAGAAAAATGTAGAAAAGGTTTGCTGATTCCACCTCGAACATGATTATTTGTTTATTGCTTTATTCTGTTGTATCTAATTATGATATATATAAAACTTTACAATATCTTGATATTTTGGACAGTTTTTTGGCACTGCAAGCAATTTCAAGACTTTTTGTTCCAAGAAAATGTGCAAAATCAGTAGGCAACGGGACAAGATGTTGTGGTTTCCGTGTGTAGTCTGTTTGTAGTCTTAGTAGTATATAGTATATTATATTATATTATTTTCTATTATTAAAAAAATGTGCGTGTAAACTGGCTACTGGCTAAGTAATCTGGTTATAGATGTTGTCTCTAAACTCCAAGTCCATTCTGTTGCTAATCAAACTGTAAATAATTGCCCGGTGCATGGAAGAGGAGGTCTTTGCCCGGATATCCACTACACCGGATCCACTACATGGGAATCCCAAAAATATTGTCCTCTGCCCCAAAAAGCTAAATTGTCGTCAAAACAATAGCTGAGGAGTTCTTAGATTGGTTGCAGCCTGATACATTATTTCATTGTTATTGCTAAATGTCAGTAGGTGTGCATTTGATAACTAATGCGTTAAATGGCAGCACTGCTTTGTCAAAGATTAAAAGAGCTCAGATCTCGTGCCACGCTCTATTTAGTTATCTGCCTCACAGTGTGGCACTCTTCTCTCTGCTTTCTTTGTCCACCAAGGTGTTTTCTTACTGTTGAGTGGATCTGGGTCTAAGGATGGGGAGAGAGCAGCCATCTCTGTTCCTCTCATCAGTCTAACGTCACAGATCTGTGTTGGATTCTGGTACTACATGCTCGGGCCTTCTGTGTCCACCCTGGACCTGCTGGTAAAGACAGTAAGTATGCGAGTTAGTACGACTGCAAACCTTCTGCTGCAGAGGTCTTTACTTTTGAGCTGTAATGACTTGATTTTGCTTTAGAAATCCTCTGAACTGTTAGTCTGGACTCGCCGGGGGACTCACAATCCAGAGTGGATTAACGCACAAGTAACCATCAACATGAACAACACCATACGGGTAAGAATAAACTCAATCACATATTCATCAAGACAGAATACAGAACAGAAGCAGTTTTACAGAAACACAACCAACCTTTTATTAAATAAAGAAAACAAATGTTTTTGTTTTAAATGCTGTGTGTCCACAGCTGATGTTCACTGGCCATAGAAACACCAACAGTCAAGGATTCATTGCCATTGATGACATTCAAGTGAAGGAGGGGGCCTGCAGTCATCAGTGTATGTAAACACAGACCACCTTTGCTTTATGTTCACAGGAAGTCAAACATACAGAGATTGTTAAGATTTTGCCCTTTTCCACACCATTGTAGATACGTGTGGGTTCGATTCCAGCTGGTGTGACTTTCAGAACGGTGTCAATCACAAGGGTCGCTGGGGTCGCAAGAGAGGCACAAAATATCAGGTGGATCACACCTATGGAACTGAAAATGGTGAGTAGAAAACCTTTGTGGTAGTAACCAAGTTCATGCTGAGAATACATGATCGAAAGAGCAGAGTGATCATGATCTCACCACAACTGTATGAAGGTTATAATCTAAAATGAATCAATAGTACATCAGAAGTTATGTGTTAAAGCTGTTTGCAACCTCGGAATAGTGACTCCAATATAACTCTGAGGGGTTGCAGGATGGTTGCAGGTGATCCTCTAACTATTCATATCGCACCGCCATCAGTGTGTTCTTTTATTTGGTTCATGACCAAATACCTGCAAAAATAATGACAGTTCCATCAGCTTTGTGTTGATTGCATTTAGCAAAATGGTACTATGATAACATGCTCAACTAAGATGTTGAACACAGAAAACATTAGTCCTGCTCAACATCACCATGTTAGTAGGCCCTATTGTCACTCTGAGCATGTTAGCATTCTGACATTAGCATTTAGCTCCCAGCATTGCTGGGCATTAATACACATAAGCAGCCAGCAGCTGTTTGGTCATTTGACACATTTTTCTTGTAACTTGCCTTTATAGTTCCTTTGTAGCTATTTGATGTTTGGCTTGAAACATCTCTATTTCTCTCTTCACTGTAGGTTTCTACATGACTTTGATGACATCATCTAACCCGATACAGCCAGAAGTAGCTGAGCTGCTAACACCAGTGTTCACCTCAGCTCTAGAGATATGTGTGCGCTTCTGGTGAGTCCAGTCGTGCCATCACACACATGTATGCACTGCTGTCTGCTGCGCATTGTACTCTGTGCTTCTACTGTACTTGTTCAGGTACTGGATCCCTGCAGGGTCTGGCATCCTTGGCGTGCATGTGCTGTGGAGCGGGGAGGTGGGTGATGCACTTTGGGAACGATCTGGAGCGCCCTCTTCAAACTGGGAGTTAGCAGAGGTCACTGTGTCCTCCCCTGGAAACTTCCACGTAAGACGTTTTTTTAAATTAACCCTTTTCTCACACTCTTGGCCAATCAAACTTTCTCATTCACAGTGAGTCACTAAACTGCATAACTGTATTAATTAATTCCCGTTAGTATGCTTCCTAAAACAGTGAATGTTCCTCGCCAGGTTGTATTTAAGGCAGCCCATGTGCCAGGCACCAACTCCACAGTGAAATTAGATGATATTTCTGTGAGGGAGGGGGCCTGCAGTCCTCCAGGCAGCTGTGACTTTGAGGCTGGACAGTGTACTTGGGTCAACATCCCCAAAGAAGATGGACATGACTGGGTGCTGGCTAGTGGAGGCTTCCAGGGTCCACCGACAGACCACACAACTCAGACCCCAGAGGGTACGTTCTTTTATATACCTCAATATGATAAGATAAACATGGACACGCAGCTGTTGTAGAAGACCCATCTCTAAACAGAGATTTCTGTAATAGAGGAACATATTCCCAGTATAATATATTTCTCATACCCTGTGAAATTACTTTTCAATATCTATATATTTATACACAACCAAAATATCAGGAGTAAATGTAGTGAATATGTTGGTAACTCTGGTTTAATAATTGAATATCCAGTTAGCTAAATAATTAGCTCAACAACTGGCAATGTTGCAATCTATGATGAATATGAACCACTACAGCTGCTGTTTAGCCGGCACAGTCTGTGACTTATTAACTTCTCGTTTTATCTCTGGCGTATGTCCTGTTGCTGACATTACCTCCCCCTTGCCTAACAAACAATGTCCTTGTCTGTTCTCCCAAAGAAACTGTGAAGGCTTCAAAATCATAAAAAAATGATCATCTTTCTCAAACTAACAAGGATCCTGCTGCAATCAGAATTTGAGGAGTTCAAACTGCCAAAATAAGCAGCATAGAAGTTACAGCTGATAGTTTGACCTTAAAATAAAGAAGTCCTTTATGAGACAAGTGTGCATTTAGCGTTCACATTTAAATGCCTGACCAATAACGATGTAATAATTCAGTATTGAAAAGTCTTTTTGCACTATTCTTGTGCTATTTTATATATTTGTTCACATCTTTGAATTCAGGTTGGTTCTTGTTGAGCTCATCACAGCACCTGAACCACAGCAACGGAGCGCAGGTTTTGTCAGAATGGATCCAGATGAGAGACATCACCTCTTGTATCACCTTATGGTACCATATGGACGTCAGGTCAGCAAAAGAAAATTACAAACCACCACCATGTTCACGCCATACAGTATTTGACAATGCAGAGGATGCACATCATCCTGTTTAGTTTCCTCATTCACTTCCTCCGAAAGTGTGCACAAGAGTCATTTAAACATGAATCACCTGCCTCAAGACCACTAATATTATGTGGCAGAGCTCACTCTTCACACAGATCTGTGTGAGTTGGATCAAAAAAGGCAGAATATCAGTTTTGAACACAAAAAAAGACTTTTAACCAATCAACAACCTGAAAATAGGATCATGTAGAATATGAAAAGTCAAATTAGCCCAAATGAAACAAGTAGTAACATATTAGCCCCTTTATAATACTGATAGATGTATTTGTAAAGATACTAAAGAAACACCTTTTGGTTAAACTAACTTGACAGAAGATGTTTTCACATATCAAACAAAAACATAACATTTGTCTGTTATTTGTCAGTAAGTCTGGCACGTTGAAGGTATTGATGCGTTCAGGGCCATTGGAAGAAGATCTGGTGTTCAACAGTACCAGCAGTGGTCGCGGCTGGACCAGGTTCTCTAAGTCTGTAGAGAGGATCAAACCTTTCCAGGTAATCCAGAAGAGGCTTAGTGGTAAAACTAAATAAGAAGAAGATAAAGAATGAATATGTTATCAATGACATTGACGCATTCCCTTAACGACCAGCTGCTGATCAAAGCAGAGACTAACAACTTTGGATTTATTGCCATCGATGACATCAGTGTCAGACCAGGCCCTTGTCAAGGTAATGATATTGCCTTCATTTCTATAGCTAATGACTGAAGTAGGTTTAATGATGTTTAACACTTTTCTTTTTTTCTTAAAGTAAATGAAACAAATTCGGTATTTGTGGGTTGCACATTTGAAAATGGAACATGTGGCTGGGAGGACATCAGTTCTGGCCAGTGTCAGTGGATGAGAAGAAGGAATGCCACTGGGAACACTGGACCCTCTGTGGACAACACAGTGAGCACTGAACTTGGTATGGTCACACACACCAAGACCTCTTTTTCTGCTTTAATTCATCTGCTTCTGGACTGCTTTACAGCTACTCAGAGCACACTGACATGTTGTCCTAGACTCTAGAGATTCAAATCATACAATCATAGATTAAACAATTACCCTTGATGGATAACAGATGAAGGGTCATTCATTCATCAAGGGTAATCCCCCCCCCCCCATAAAATATATATGTTGGGTATTATAATCAAACGTTTTTTAGAGGTGAAAGAAACTGAATGCGCAAATATGCTGAACAAGCTGAAACCATTTCCCCTTTTACATTATGTATGGTAGCGATGCTGGCTGTAGTGTTCACATCCTTGTTTTGTTCTGGTTTGGATTCCTTTAATGTAATACCTATGCTAAACATTAGATCTAAAACTCTGTAATATTTTTACTGAATTATGCTGAACTGTGAACTGTCATCACACCTAAAATATGTGTTGCACAAACATATGTCCCTACACCCTAAAATATGTGACCAATGGTAACTTAATACAATTATGGCAACAAAGTGACAATTAATATAATTAATAAAAAGTATTAAATGGATTAATTAAATATAAACAAATAAATTATGTAAATTATAATAAAGGCAACAGTTAAAATGTGTTAGATTGAGTCGATCGCCAAATTATGAGTTATATAGACCAAAAATATTTAGTAAATACAAATCAATTTCACAAGGAAAATGATTTATGTTTACTTAAAATATCATCAGAAGTAATTTACATGTATTGAATATTTCAGTGAAATTGTTTTACATTTACTGAATATTTGGGTGAAATGTATTTACATTTACTGAATATTTGGGTGAAATTGATCTACATTTACTGAATGACATTACATAAATGATATTAAATCTATTCAATAATATTACTTGTCACTTTGTTGCCATAATTTTTCTATGTCTAAATTACTCAATACTATGCCATCTTCGTGCCACAGTAAACTTAACTTAAGCCAACAGATACATACAAAGTACAGCAGGTAAACATTTATTTGTGCAAATTTGTTACATTTATATAAAATTCTTCATGTGCAAACTTCTCTATAAAAACACACAATAAGCAATTCCGGCTTACAGTTAAAACACTACACGAACAGCTGCTTGTGCATCAAATAACATGGCACAACTACACTTCTCACTGGGATCCTTAAAAAAATAATAAACTCAAGCATTGAACGAGTTGAACTTAACACAGGTGAGTTTTGAACAGTGACATTATAAATTGTTCCACAAGGGTCCATTCTATTAGGTTAACAGTTTGTTCTTGAGGCTGTTTACTTTCGGGACAGCTTTGAACAGTCCAGCTCCAGTAGGAGTTTCTGAAAGACCTCGAAAGTATATCGGAGCTCCTTGGGATAGGCAAGGTTGACTGCATACACCAACCCAACCAGCATGCAGCAAGCCCTCGGAATGTTATCCAGAGCAGTCACAACTTTTAGTCCCTCTAAAATGATACTGACATTGTCTGAACCCTCCACCGTATAGATTTTTATCTTTTGCGTGTTATGGTCCTGCGCCACACTGTCTTCATCAGCATCCTAAAATAGCAAGAAGATTGTGTATTACGGACTGTACAGCCAAAAGATAAGGTCCTAATTGAACATCTACCAAATTGCTTCCAACCCCTTAGAAACAAGAACACCTGTAGCTGTCGTAACTGTTGCACATAATACACACCATTTACATAAGTGTTTGAGATGTTTTGCAAAAGTGTTTCGTTAAAAAGTGTATAATCATTTCACCAACAAATTTCAATGACCAAAGAAATGATCTGTGATGAGTCACATTTGTAAATATCTGTACTTTTTTTTTTTTTAATCGAGCACGTGTATTGATAAATATCGTATTTTGAACTAACAGGCTGGTCATATGAATGAATTGGAATTATTTTCAATGAAACTGTCAAAACCCAGTAGCTTCTGCCACAAATTACTGGGATAAAAAAAAGGTATGATTGTATTTTGTGATTTGACCATCCCAATACATAAAAGGTAGAAGAGATGAGAAATAATCACTTTCTTTATATTTCAACATGTACTTCAACTTACATCATATTCTTTTAAGAGTTGATCCGTGGATTCCCCAAGGTACACCATCAAACACCGAATGACGGTATCTCTGGTTGCGTGGATGCTCCGGTTGCTTGGATCCTAAAATGACAAAAAATAAACATGAGTAACGATCACACGCAACACATGAAACATTAACACTACACAAATATTAAAAGTTTACATGTGCCTGTCCACATACAGTATGATTAACATCTGAGGATTACAGACTTACCAACATTGGCACTCAGGTACCAGACAACATTTTAAGAGTTATATTGTGAGAATAAGCAGATGAAGTATAACAACTATAGCATTGTAACATAAGATTTATATGCTGTAGTTGCAAACAGTCCGCAACGTGCTCTAAATTACTGACCTCAAAACAGCATTCACATAGGCAGTTTGGTGTAACATCAACTATCAGCACGAGCAGAGACCACTCATTGAAACTACACATGGCGATCTGAATCTCCTGCTGCGGCCTCTCAGTACCATGAAGGAGACGTGACTGCGTGACTACTAACGACGGTGAACTTGGGATAGTCAGAGCGTGCACAAAATACAGTAACAGCCTGGAGCTGAATATCACGTCAGCTTAAAAAAAGAAGAAGGGAAATAGCAGTCTTTGTTCATTTATTTCACTAACTATTCTCCAGAAATGTACCTTACCATTAAAGCTGCATGGTCTAACCCGACTGCTTTTAACAGTTAGGTTAACATTACTTGACAAAACAAAATGCAGTGATATTAATATAATTCGTGTGCCTCATTACTAACCTTTGTGAGCAATGTCTGTTCCTGCATTAACCTTAATGCGCTCTCTTCGCTAGCTAGCTAGGTTAGCTTGTTGCAGCGGTGGAAACCACCAAACTCGGTCTGAGCTGGTATCTCAAAAAAGCATAATATATACGGGATAATGAGGAAAGTCATTAAATGGTGGCATTGAATTGACAACTTGTTCAGTCCTTTAGCGGCGTAAAGACAATGTAGACCAACTTTTTTTTAAAATCACTGTGCATGTGGCGCAGAATGCGTTAGGCGGAAGTGGAAGTTGATTAAAAACAAGGACCTCCAAATGAGTGAAATTCATCAATTTCCTGCATCTTTGACTTTACTGATGAAATATAATTTACTCAGTGATTCACAGCTGATTTTATTCATTCACAAGTAAAATGTAATTAATAATTAAACAACATTTCTTAAACTCAGCTCAATGTAATTAAAAACCGTACATAGTCATTTGTATTATGTAAAAGTGACTATTATTTATTTGGGAGATATTAATTCATTCAAATCTACAGTGTATTCTGCCTAAATCCAGGGATCATGGTGCCTTCCTGACAAAAATAGATGTTGTCCCCCAGAGCAAGAACAGAATAAACACATTGTATCACTTCCTGCATGGCATACTAAGTGTAATTAAAACTGAAAATGCAGGAGGTTTATTATGTTTAAGATGCTTATTCTTTGGTTGTTGCAGGTTGGTACATGTCTGTGGAGCCTGACCGAGGAGATAAAGTGAGTCCTGCTGCTGTGCAGAGTCCCACCATGAAACAGGCCAGCGCCACCTGCACACTACACTTCTACTACAACATGGAGGGAGAGGGTATGTTTTATATATGCAAGTTTTTTTTGTGCAGAAATTATTATCACATGTTCTTACTCTTCTTATGTGAATATGATACAATACATTTTAAAGCACCCTAAAGGAAATTTGTCTTGGACTCGAATGCTGCACACATGCAACAGAGTCTACATGCAGTCTTTAATCTGCACATTGTTACAGACAAAGAGATGCTGAATGTGCTGCTGAAGGAGGGCTCCAGGACCACTGCACTGTGGTGGCTGTCTGGTAACCATGGAGATGCGTGGCATCACGGTGAGGTAAGGGTTGGTCGAATTCCACAGGAATTCACCATCCTGTTTGAAGCCAGCAGGACCTTCAGCAGGCCTGGACACGTTGCCATCGACGACATTGGTTTCATCAACTGCACACTGCCCGGTAGGCAACCTGTTCTACCTGCACGCAGCCGGCGCCTGCTTTTTTCAAGCTGTTTCACTAAAGGTCTTTTGGTTTCCTTCTCAGAGCCCCAACCATCGTGTCCAGATAATATGTTTGTGTGCAACAACAGTGTGTGTGTGCAGCACAACCAAGTGTGTGACTTCAGTGATGACTGTGGGGACTGGTCTGATGAGAGCAACTGTGGTGAGATATCACTCATGTGTGAGAAATACAAATTTGTGAGAAATACTGAATGCATCGGTACGCTGAATTGGTACAGGCGCTCCCTGTGTGCTTCCCCTTGTCCTAAACATTGTTTCATAATTTATGTTAAAGGTTTAAATGTTAAAATGGTATGCATTGTACTTTATCTCCATATTAGACTTCTTGTAAGTTTTATTCTAACAATGGGTTATTAATTATCAATTAACTGTGAAAACAATCATCAGATTAATCGATGTTAACGGTTAGTTGCAGCTCTACACATTCACAGGTTGTTTGTTGTTCCCTTTGTCCTGCAGAGCAACAAGCTGTTGCTGAGCGATGCAGCTTTGAACAAGGCCTTTGTTTCTGGGAGCAAAGCGATGTGGACACAGCTGTAGTTGCGTGGACGCGTCACAGAGGACAGGAGGCTTGGCCCAGACACGGGCCGTCCAGGGATCACACCCACAACTCTGATGCAGGTATTAGACTCTCTGAGCTGCTTGGCATTGAGATAATCCTCATGGTTCTTTAATGGCCTTTTATGTATTTATTTCCTTTTGTAATCAGTAATACTTCTTGAGTTTCACATTATATTGTCTAATTTCATTATACAGGTTTTGAGATTTGAGATTTATTTGTTTACACAATAAAACAAAGCAACAGAAACACAACAACAAAAGATAAAAAAGCAAGTTGTAAAGGTGAGATTTAAAAAACGGTGAGATTTTAAATTAAAAAGTCATGGATAATTGGAGGAATCTCACCCCAGTAAACATTATTACATTACATGTCATTTAGCTGACGCTTTTATCCAAAGCGACTTACAATAAGTGCATTAAACCATGAGTCCAAACTCAGAACAACAAGAATCAAGCAAGTACAATTTCTTCAATAACGTTAAACTACAGAGTACTATCCGTACGTGCCATTTAAGTGCTACTAAAGTGCTAAACAACAAAGTGCTATCGGTAAGGGACATTTAAGTGTTACCAGAGTGCTACTACGGCTCTACCTTCCCTATTCAAGGTATAGTCGAAAAAGATGTGTTTTTAGTTTGCGACGGAAGATGTAGAGACTTTCTGCTGTCCTGATGTCAATGGGGAGCTCGTTCCACCAATGAGGAGCCAGCACAGCAAACAGTCGTGATTTTGTTGAGTGTTTAGCTCGAAGTGAAGGAACTACAAGCCGATTGGCAGAAGCAGAGTGAAGTGAACGGGCTGGGGTGTACGGTTTGACCATGTCTAGGATGTAGACCGGACCCGATCTGTTCGCAGCACGGTACGCAAGTACCAATGTTTTGAAGCGGATGCGGGCGGCCACCGGTAACCAGTGAAGGTCGCGGAGGAGCGGAGTAGTGTGGGTAAATTTCGGCAGGTTGAAGACCAGTCGAGCAGCTGCATTCTGGATGAGCTGTAGAGGTCGAATGACATTAGCAGGTAGACCTGCCAGGAGGGAGTTGCAATAGTCTAGCCGTGAGATGACCAGAGCCTGGACCAGGACCTGTGCCGCCTTCTGAGTGAGAAGAGGTCGTATTCTCCTGATGTTGTACAGCATGTACCTACAGGAGCGTGTTATTGCGGTAATATTGGCAGTCAGGGAGAGTTGACTGTCGAGCGTCACACCGAGGTTCCTGGCAGTCGGAGTCGGAGCCAACACTGAGTTGTTGAAGTTAATAGTTAGGTCGTGGGTGGGAGAGCCTTTTCCTGGAAGGAGGAGAAGTTCAGTCTTGTCCGGGTTAATTTTCAGGTGGTGAGCGGACATCCACTGAGAGATGTCAGTCAGACAGGCAGAGATTTGTGCTGCTACCTGTGTTTCAGATTGGGGAAACGAGAGGATCAGTTGAGTGTCGTCAGCATAGCTGTGGTAGGTGAAGCCATGCGAGCGAATGACAGAGCCGAGAGAGTTGGTGTACAGAGAGAAGAGAAGAGGACCAAGGACTGAACCCTGAGGGACCCCAGTAGTCGGAGGACAAGGCTCAGACACAGATCCTCTCCAGGTTACCCGGTAAGAGTGGTCGGTGAGGTAGGATGAGAAGAGTGAGAGCGCGGTGCCTGAGATACCCAGGTCCTGGAGGGAGGACATGAGGATCTGGTGGTTCACTGTGTCAAAGGCAGCGGAAGGGTCTAGAAGGATAAGGACAGAGGAGAGAGAGGCTGCTCTAGCAGTGTGAAGCTGCTCAGAGACAGCAAGGAGGGCAGTCTCTGTTGAGTGGCCTGTCTTGAATCCAGACTGGTGGGAGTCTAGAAGGTTGTTACTGTGAAGAAAGGAGGAGACTTGGTTAAAGATAGCTCGCTCTAGAGTTTTGGAAAGGAAGGGGAGGAGAGAGACAGGTCTGTAGTTATTGACTTCAGATGGGTCGAGAGTGGGTTTCTTCAGGAGAGGGTTGACTCTTGCCTCCTTCAGAGAGTTAGGGAAACAGACGGTTGAGAGGGAGGTGTTAATAAGATGGGTGAGAAAGAGAAGAAGGTCCGGAGCAATAGACTGGAGAATGTGAGATGGGATGGGGTCAAGGGGGCAGGTGGTTGGGCGGGCCCAGGGGGGTCAAGGAGGTTGGAAAAGATTGAGAAGAGCTTTTTAGGGTTAGATAAAGAGGATTCGATTATCATTATAAGCAAATACAAATATAATCGATACAAGTATTTAAAATATAAAATAAAGTAAGCAACATAAATCAAGCACAAACATAAAATAATGTAGTCGGTGTGTGAGCGTTTGCAAATGTGTTTGTGTGTGTGTGTGTGTGTGTGTGTGTGTGTGTGTGTGTGTGTGTGTGTGCGTGCGTGCGTGCGTGCGTGCGTGTGTGTGCGTGCGTGTGCGTGTGTGTGCGTATGTGTGTGTGTGTGTGTGCATGTGTGTGTGTGTGTGTGCCTGAGCCTATATCTGAAAATCTGTGAGCAATTTGGATCTAACTGCTCCAGACCTGTTCCAGGTCACTATGTCGTCCCCGGAGATCTGACTGAGAACGGCCAGACATCAGACACCCTCTCCAACACTTTACTAGCCAGCTCCAACTGCACTGTGAGTACAAACGCATGCTTTTGAAGAAGTAATGCAGTTACAAGCCTAAGCATGCCGACAGGTCGTGTTGACCATGTTCACTGCCTCAGCGTGTCAGCGAACACGCGCATGCTACACTTTGCTAATTAGCGCAGAAGTACAGATGAAGCTAATAAGTTTACCAGATATTTGGTCACAAACCAAAGTATTGGATTTTAAAAAATTAGACCGGACGATAGTGCTAAATCAGCTGTAAAGTGATTACAGCTATGTTTCAATCTCTGTATTTTCTGCTTTACTTATCTGGCACAGCACAAATATAAACCTCTGAAGTATTTTACAGTCAGACCTTGCGGCTGCTTTGTGTGTATAGCTCTTATTATCTGCTGCTTATCTCTGTTCTGCAGTACATTAAAGGATGGTCACAGTGCAAAGGACTGTACTTTGTGTAGATAAAAGCACGTGATTCATTCTTGTTTTTAAAGCACACCACGGCCTTCTTTTCCATACATCCCTTTACCATGATGACTCTTATTGTGTCCGCGCAGGTGAGATTCTTCTACTTCAGCCTGGATGATGCTCCAGCCACACTGACGGCCTGGTCCAGGACGCTGCAGACTGGCAGTGAGGACGCTCTGTTATGGCTCAGGGGAAACTCACACAGCTACGACTGGCAGAGGGCAGAGGTCACGCTCTCCTCCTCAGTCAATAGCAAGGTCAGTGAGGAGGCAGCTGAGCACTTCAGTCAACCAGGGCCTCATTTGTGAAAATGTTATCAGATTTGTTGACTCGATACTGATTCGAATTTGGTGGTCAAAGTTCAGTGTGGCCTCTTAAAACACGTTGTTGGCCATAACTTAGATATGTTACGGTTTATCTCCTTCTCAGATAGTCTTCAGATATGAGAGAGGTGACGGTCTCAGAGGGCTGGTCGCGCTGGACGACATCTCTTTCTCAAGGGAGTGTCTATTTGACCCTGAGAACAACAAACTGCCTGAGGAGGATGGCTGTGGTGAGCTGCGGGTTCACCGACTGACCAATGCTTTTACCCTTCTGTCTTACATTAACGAATACTTGTTGTCCTCGGGTTGATTCATTACAAGGCTACTAGATTTAAACTTGGGTGGTAACTCGGTCTCATTCTTTTAAGTGGGGAGAACAAGATAAATTAAGCATGTGGGTCATGTGCTGAAAGCTTCCTGCCAGATACAATGCGTAGTGAGAAAATGATTAGGAAGATCAACAAGTAGTTTTATTTCATTTCAGTGCACTTTTTGACCTTTTATATGTTCAAATATCAGATATCCTGATTAGCTGTAAGTTCCACTTTTGCTCAATAAACATTAGTATTTATAAAGGATGTGCAAGTTGTGATGACAGTTTTGTTTTTGTTTTTTTAAAGATAAGAGAAATGATTACCATTCCAGGAAAAAATGGATCATGTTGTTTACTCACAGAGAGTACTACAACCACAAGACCAAGTTTTATTTCAAGTTCAAACTTATGTCATATGAGCAACAGAGTTATCTTTTTCTCTCTCACACAGAATGTCAGAAGAATGTGTGACAAACATGTGATTAACGAACGGATTCACCTCCCTTTTTTTCCCCAGCAGATTTACTCATGCCTTGTCTCAAACTTTCAGGTCGGTGCACATTTGAGAGTGACCAGTGCCAATGGACGGACACCAGTGATGGACAGAGCAAGTGGCAGAGACAGAAAGCCAGTAACAACACCGAGCCTCCCACGGATCACACTACAGAGACTGGTGACTTTAGGGGCTTATTGACTTCTTTCATAGTTTATTGATTTTAATGGACCCACAGGACAAGAATTCAAAGGATAACATGTGAGATGACGTGACCCTGAAATAATCATAATTCCACTCCACTCCCTACATGTTTAGGAGACATCTCTTTTGATTCAGGATGTTTTCCCCTGTTCTCAGGCTACTACATGAGAGTGAATTTCAGTCAGGGGTCCACTCAGACTGAAGCTCGCCTCCAGAGTCCCCCACTCCCCCCTTCATCCCCCTACTGCCAGCTTCTGTAAGCGATAACCACGTCATTGATGGCCACGTTTTCTCGCATTATCATCTCCAATGTCTCTAAAATATTTGTTTGGATTGAGGGTTGAATATTTAAAGTATGAATTGCTCAACGCTCCGCACCGCCCTCTTCTTTCTACCACGCCATTATCTTCCCGATCCAACGCTCTCCCCTTCTTCCTTCCTTCCTTCTTTCCTAAACACAGGTTTCACTTCCACATCACTGCAGAGAGTTCTGGGTCACTCCGAGTGCTTATGCAGCAAGCTGAGGGGAGTGAAGCAATCCTGTGGTCACGTAGTCACAACACTGTCTCCCATTGGCCCTCAGAGCATCTGCCTGTGGGCCGGCACCAGCAGCCATATAAGGTGTGGGGGCTCGAGTATCCACCAAACAGTTGAACAGTTATGTTTTAATCCTCGTGAAAGGGGCATACAATATTATATATGCGATTGACATATTAAATAAAAACAAACTCCAAAATGAGTACAGGAGCATTATGAATGAAGAAGCTTACATGCAGAGCACAAGGGTTCACGGCTTGATGACGATGAAAATAATGTGAATCACCACGTCGCAATCCTATTCAATACTTATGGAGATGGTTGACCTTGTTGTGGCCCAACGCCTCACTGAGACATAATCTGTATATTCACAATGAATGGAGATCTAATACTATATTAATATTAACAATAGGTTTTGGAAATCATCAAATATTATTGTTTCTATGTATCATAATCCATCATGCAGTGTATCTGAATGTGATAAAAACCCTATTATGTGCAATCCTGTTATTAAGTTTGTAATGATAGGTATTTCATGACTAAATAAGATTGGAAATACTGTATATCCAAATGTACACTACTTTTAATATATTACTTTCACAGCCTGGCTCATATGGCCGAGGGAGACACGTCATTTTCAAAGGTTAAACAAAGTAATTTATTAATAGAAAATAGGTAACGAGAATGAATACATTGTGATTATCAGTAGTTGAGGGTGAGGATAGTGTGTACATGTTGGAAATTGGGTTACATTTATATGTTCATGCGCAGGGCTTTTGAGGTGCAGTAAGTGTAACAAAATGAAATGTTTCCTTTCTGGTGGAGCACACTAATCTTTCAAAAGCATGAATGTAATCATTTCTAATATCAGGTTTGGTTCAGCGGCATGAATGAAGGGATTCAGACGGACCCGACTTCTGGAGGTCCCAATGTTGCCGTGGATGATGTTTCTTTTATAAACTGTGAAAAGTCCTACCAACCACCAGGTAAGTAAGGTCCCCATCAACATGACATGTACATTTATTGTACGCGAGTAGTGGTATAACTTTATTAGCAGGAAAAGCTGGCGACTCTGTAAGCTATGTTTCCCTCCTCAGCTCTGTCTGCCTGTGGCTGCTCTTTTGAAGATGGTCTGTGTGTCTGGGTTCAGGGGGCTGAAGATGAGCTGGACTGGCTCAGCAGGTCTGGTCCCACTGAAACCCCCAACACCGGGCCTGCAGGAGACCACACTACCGGCAAAGGTCACTTTTATTCCACACTACCTTTCGACAAGTAGTGTCCTAAAACATTATTCAAATGTATTTATTATTTTTGATTCCGTTGTTTCACAGGTAAATACATTTACATAAAAAGTTCCAGACCAAGCGTGAAGGGAAATATGGCCCAGCTGAAGTCTTTGCTGCTGCCACCTGCTGGTGAACAAGGATACTGTTTCACATTTTGGTACCACGTGTTCGGAGCTACTGCCGGTTCCTTGAGGATGCTTCTACAAACAGCTGATCCCTTAATGAAAACATTGGTAAAAAGATCCATGAAATTAGTAGTTTTCTCAGTTTATTGTATGTTTCAACAAGCAGAGAGATGACAGAAGTCAGAAAAGGACACTTTTTGTTCTCTATGGACACCTCACTTCCCTTTACTACAATGGCAGGAAAACTGCCGATTGAGAAATATTTGTGACTGCTCCCCTTGGCTTTTCTGTTATTATACTTTTCACGTAGTTGTGAAATGCTGATTGCAAAATAGCGTTAATGCATTGTATAGTGAGTGCAAGCTGCACAGTTTCAGCGTATACCACGATGTTGCAAACACCTCCTCACATCCTCATTGTGACGAGTGAATCAGCCTCCTGTCTTTCCTGTAGGTGTGGCAAAAATCAGGAAACCAAGGGGATGAGTGGCTGCTGGTGCAGAGCCATGTGACCTTGCAGAAAGTCCACCAAGTGATTCTGGAGGCTACCGTGGGGGGAGAAGCAGGAGACCTAGCCATCGATGACATCTCCTTCATCAGTGGACCATGTCCTAACTCTGGTAATAAAAAAAACTGAAGAAAGTCCCAGAAAAACAAACATTTTGGTTAAATTTAGACTGTAATTCTCGAGTCTGTTCTTCATTTTAAAATTATTAATTATGGAAAAGGTTGAGTCATGGCACATATTCAAGAGCCAGTGTTTCTCCCCAGTGAGTCACATCGACTCAACAATATCTTCCTCCTTTACTGGCCCTCATAGACTTGCACCCTTAGAAGAAAAAACTGATGTTAGAGGGGGAAAATGTTGCCCGTCTCCCTCCTCATTTATGTAGTTATTGTATATTGTGTATATTTTTTTTCCCTGTCAGTAACTTCCTGTTAAGCCCTTATTTAACGTCACACTCTGACTGACTCCCATACACAGTGTTTTAGCAATAAACGTTGAGTTACCATTTATTCTTTGCTAAATGTATGCATACTTTCAATGCTTTCCAAAAACATTACCCTGTAGATATGTGTGATTTCGAGGAGGGAAGCTGTGACTGGCAGCAGCAGACCACCGATGACTTTGACTGGGTCAGACAGTCGGGCTCCACCATCAACCCCAACACTGGCCCGGACAGCGACCACACCACCAACACACCCAGAGGCCATTACTACTACCTGTCCTCCTCCGCTGCCGACCGCGCGGGACAGACAGCTAAAATGTCTTCACCACTGTACCCTGCAGGTGAGACAGTCACCTTTGTCTGTGTGTGTGTGTGTGTGTGTGTGTGTGTGTGTGTGTGTGTGCGTGTGTGATAAAAAATTGCTGTGGCTCTGACATCATATGATTATTATTACTCATAGATTAATTTCAAAGAAGCATTTCCTACTATTTTATATCAGGCTGCAACTAAAGATTATTAAATTATAGATTAATATGCTGGGAATTTTTTAGGAAATATTAAGAAATCTGTGTTTTCTGTTTAAGACCAGAAAAATCTGCAAACCATGAATAACGACCTCAGACGATGAATCGGTTCTGAACATTTTTTTTTAATTGTTTAATTAATTGGTGAATCATTTCATCTCCAATTGCACATAAAGTATACTGTTCATCTTCATGTTTTAGAAGCACTGCACATGTTTTGTATGATACTAGTATCTTCAGCTGTTTTACTTTTGGAGTAAAGTATAAAGCAACATCTAATGGAAATACTTGAGTAAAAAACAAGTAGCGCTAGATAAAAACACAAATATCTGGACATTTAAGCAGTCTGAAGTGTACAGGGGTAAAAAGCTTGTGTGTAAAACAGTGATATTTTATTCCTATGATCTGGTTTTCCTTCTTCTGGCCCTTCAGGCAAAGGAGCGTGTGTGCAGCTATGGTACCACATGTATGGCAAAGGAATGGGGCTGCTCAACGTTTACCAGCAGACTGAAGAAGGGACGCAAGCTCTGATTTTCTCTCAGACAGGAGACCAGGGTCGGCTGTGGAGGTTCGCGCAGGCGTCACTTTTGCCCCGAGTTCAGCCTTACAGGGTGAGTCCCACGAATATGCCCAAGACAGTCAGGTAGTAATACATGTTGGGGGAAAGGGATACACATGGACAATGGGGGAGAGTAAATAGGTGTATTCACTCAAGTACTCAAGTGATTTCCATTTTGATGCCACTTTTTACATTAACTACATTATATTTCGGAGGAAAGCTTCCACTTGATAATTTTGCCTGATAATAATCAGAATAATCTAACTTTTTCTTGTAAAAAGTTGAGTTTGTATTTACATTAAAGTAAAGTATCTACTTGTTCCACCACTGTATATGGAGGTAAATCTAAATATCATGCTTTTTCCATGTTGGTTAAGCAAGGCCTTTTATAGAAACCTAAAGTTTAAATCTCTTTTGAGGTTGAGGTCACCCAAAGTAAAAATGAATGAGTAAATCTCACTAAATCAGTATAATCCACAGATGGGACCATTTTCTTTGGGGATATATTTGCAGTACTAAGTAAATTGATATCTCTAAACCTCTGGACATAATACTAGAACGTGATCTGACCTCTATAACACTCCATTTACACTGTATATTGATATTTATTTATTTAGGTCATCGCTTTGTGTTTCAGATTGTTGTGGAAGGTGTGAAGGCCGGCCCCACCCAGGAGGGAGACATGGCGTTTGATGATGTCCGGCTGACAGACACTCAATGTCCTCCTCCTGGACATTGTGACTTTGAGAGCAACTCGTGCAGCTGGAGCAACCTGGGAGGAGGAGTTGACCAGGGGGACTGGCTCCGTGGTAGAGGAGCCTCCCCAAACCCCAGCACGGGGCCCTGTGTTGACCACACCACCAACTCCACACGTGGTAATGATACGTAATACGTACACAGTAATCTGCGATTCCACGTTCATACCGAGTGGATGTTTATTTAATCTGATTTATGGAAATTTACAGAAACGTCATGCCATTGATTGTACAGCATATCTGTATTTTCCTCAAGCTTAAGTAGAAACGTAATGAAGAGTTCCCCAGCAGCCTTATTAAAGTATAGATGTGTATTATGGGGGTTATTATATGCTCACAGGAAATGGCAAATCAAGACTTTAGAGGGACTAAGGGGGATTAAGTTCTGTTCATATGGCACTTAAAATGCATGCAGTAAAAAACCTTCACACGCAAACCACAGACATAAAGCAGAGACACAGACATAAGTAATCTAAATATATTATCATGAGCTTGCAAAAGTAGACAAGTTTTCAGTTTGCTTTTAAAAGAGGAAAAAGTCGAGGCTGACCCTACTCGCCAGAGTGGGGAGTAGCTTTAGTGAAGCATACCAGCTGTACATGCGTTTCATTTAAAGTGATGTCGACCATATCATGTTATGACATGAATTTGTTATTTTTGAGCGATCATGCCATGTTTCCCCCAGGTTTCTATCTCTATGTGGACAGTTCAGTGGGTGAGTGGGGAGACTTGTCCTTCCTGATCAGTGAAGTGTTCCAGCCGTCCACCAGAGGTCACTGTCTGACATTCTGGTACCACATGTATGGCAACCATGTTGGGACTCTGAGAGTTTACATAAATGACAGGTAACTAACTGGTAATGTCTAACTAGTTGCTCCATTAAACATAATCTGTACATTGATAACAATTTAAACCTGTGCTGTCCTGTCCCGTAGAAAAACGCACTCTGGTGGAGACGAAGAAGGGATTCTGAAGTGGATTGAGACCGGAAACCAGGAAGCCAGGTGGCAGGAGGCCAGTGTGACCGTTAAACATGGAGAAGCATTCTGGGTAACGAATGAATGCAGATACATTTACACCAGTACTTTAATTGTGGTACTTCTACTTTACATGTTATGCTGTTTTATACTTCTACTATGCTACATTTTAGAGGGAAGTATTGTACTTTTTCTCAACGACACTCAGCCCCACTTTTCAAATGAGGATTTTACAAAAACCTAAAAGAAGTGAAATTATTCAACATCTAATCTTGTGACTCTTTGAAGGGGCCGTACTCCTATCTTAGGAACCACTGGACTAAACAAGCTAACTGAATATAAATTAATCAAACTTAAATAGAACAGCAACATGTAGTCACTAGTGTCCGTCACTTTTACGGTGATAACTTGTATTATCACACATTAAACAATAACAATAGTATTTCACCATTGTGTATTTTTGATTTGATTTTTTGTTACAGTTTGTGTTTGTGTATCAGCGCGGTATCGGTATGGATGGGGATGTTGCTCTTGATGACATCACTATCCTCCCTGGCAGCTGCTTCTCAGAGCCCCCCATTGACCCGCCTGGGGATAATAACGGTAACTTGAGACCTTCCTCAGCTGCTTTACCTGAGCAGACCCTTATTCCTTAGTTGTGAGAAATGAGAGAACCACGTTCTGCTGTATTTCTTTCTCTTATGAATTGATTGTCAATTTATCTTACAAAATACAAATAATTAACCCATATCTAGATATTAGTTGTTTTTTTTAAAGATTAATTTGCACTGATATGGATTGAACACTTGTGCCCAATTTAGCAACATCTTTTGTCTGCATTATGTATCAGCCTGGTGTTATTTCAATTTGTCTTACTGTCAACAAAGCTCATGGAATGGCCAAAACCATTTGTCCATCTCTAAGTGCTTTCAGGCTTTCCCTCCCCGTCTCGCCCATTTTTTCCTCATGAAAACTTGAATCTAACAATCAAACAATAAACAAAGAGGAGTAAATATTTGTTCATGACTATTTTCAGCCGCGGATGAACATGTTCATTAGGTATTTAAGGACAGTGTGTGTTTCAACAGTTTTTGGACCACAAAACAGCGCTATTGCACAGAATAATAAGCTTCATCAGGCTTTATCGACACAGTCGACACTTGATATTGGGATAAATGAATTGTTCATGTTGGTCTTTTCATGTTGACAATAAGAAAAATACAGAATATCACCAGCCTTATTCAAGAAAAGTTGATATCAGAACAAATAAATAAAATAATTCCATATGCAAATGCTCTAAATTAAGGTCAGTTTAAGATTTGGTGCTAGTGGAAAGAGTTTGTACAAAGTGTTATGACAGAGGCTGATGTCAGCTGTTTCTGTGTCTGCAGAGATATTGTCTGCAGGTCTGGCTGTTGGTCTGACTATGCTGGCTGGAATCATCATCTCAATCGTCCTCTTTATGATGAACAGGACGTGTAGTATAACGTACAATGTCGTTCATAAATACATCATCATTTACATTGTGCATATAAGAACACCGAAGAATGCCGGTTTATGTTGTCTGACATTTCTGCTTGTGTGTCTCAGGAATCAGCCGACAATTGTGAATGACGACGCAATGAACGAGAACTCTGCGTTTGACCTCTTTGACTGCAAGATAGATGTAAGTAAGCAGGATTTATTTTCATAAATCATGTCCAGCATTCACAGGACACAGATTATTAAAACAATGTGTTTCCTCCCAGGGCACAGAACATGGAACTCAATCGGACTTTTCCTTCTTCAACCGTCTGTATAATCCATCTCCACTTGTGACTGACACCACAGTAGCTTCATCTGATGCTTAGTCCAGATTAATAACTTAGATGAAACAAATAACCCATTCACCAATTTGTAAATTCTACCTGTGTTCTTGGAGATATTTGATTCCCATTTTAACTGTTATTTATAAGATTAAATATTGATGTTAGTTGGGTATTTTGCTGAGAAAAGAATGCATGAAAAGGATAAATTAATGTTAAAGTGAAAGGTAATGTCAGTTAAATGAGAAAGTATCAGTTGTAATAATGACAAGGGGAGTAAGAAGCATGTGATCAGATGTTTTGCTAATCTACAAACCCCTTGACTGAGGATTGTTGAACAATGAAAATGTAAACTTTTTGGAAAATAGAATTAAACATACACCGTGTTGTAGCTTGTTTTATGTTGTTGTTTTATGTTGTTGTTGTTGTTGTTGTTGAGTATGCCTATACTATTTTGCCAAAAACGTTTAGTCTTGCATTTTTAGAAAACTGTACTTTGTCTTCTGTTCTGGTTTCGTATTTGAAACAGTGTAGTAATACCTGTTAATGCTTTTTTATGTATTTACAGATTTATTTAAATTTCTACATACATATGCATATCCTTAATAATTTTTCCATGATTCAATTATTCTTTTTCATTTTAAATTTCCAGTGCGAGTATGTATATAACATAAAAAAACTTAAGGACACATGTTTAAATGATTAAAAAGTGGAAGCCCCAAAAATTATTTTATGTTAATCAAACATGTTTCAATAAATGTAATGATTGCTATTGTTTGTAGAAAGAGAACACAGAGGTTGGCCTGAACAAATTACACATCTACATTAAAAGTTGAATGACATATTTAAATTTAAATATTTTTCATTGATTAACTGTATATAAACTAGTTCAAACCAGTTGTGACAATTGTGACAGTAAACTACTCCTTGTGCATTTATGCATCAATATTACAAATCTAATGATGTCAGGTATAATAAGATATCAGTTACAGGGGGCCTTTTTCTGCAGAATGAGTACTTTTTATAACTATTTTATAGTCAATAGTCATACACACACAGCTCCTTTCTATCTCTGTTGTTCTGCTTTCAGTGCAGCTTGTTTTAAGGAGAGCTTTTATCCAATCAGATATCACCTCCATGTCTCTATGTAAGAAGAGAGGCCCGAGGCCCTCTAGGTAGCATTTGCAGATTAAAGTACATGGGACATTATCGTTGATTGTCATAGTCTTCAACCAATCAGATCTTTAGTTTGACATGTTGGGCGTATTCTTTGACGTGACACAGCGACCTAAGTAGCCTGTAAGTACGTCAGCATTAACATGCGCTGTGATTGGTCAGTGGGCCAGCGTGACTTTTGTCCAACAGAAAGCTAGTTAGTAGAACTCAGTAGTAGCTGGATGGAACTGAAGCCACTGATAAACTACAAGGAGAGGAGGATGAATGTCTTGAAGTAAACTGCTTTTTGTGTTTTTACATCTGCAGAAGTGTTGTGTTAATTTGTCTATGGTGTGGTTTGTATTATATAGTTAATATTGTTTCTTCTTATTTGAATGGTTCGTGCTCCTGAGTGTGCGGTGATTTAGTTCCGCATTTTTGTTGGATTGTTTTGTAATAAATAAATGTGACTGGTTCTTGTGAACCATCTTGATATCTGCAGACAACCGACTAGCTTTGGCTACCATGAAGGTAGAAACAGACCTCTCCAAGTAAAATATGCACACTAGTTTGTCAACTCCTATGACTTCACTGCTTGTATTATTAACAATCACCAATGGAGCATGAAGATCAGCGTGCAGAGTCTTCTTCGGGAGCGTTGAGAGAACACCACAGATGGCGACACTTAAGCAGGCACATCTTGCAAAAACAGTCACGCTTTGCTTCTTCACTTTGGCCTCCAAGTGCAAGTGTAAAGCGTTGTCCGACCGACGTAAACATTTCAGACATTGGAACAGAAACGCGATGGGAAAATTCTAAACAATAGACATTTTAATGTAATGTATATCGCCGTAGCGGCAACGCGGGTCTAACAAATTACACTATTGATTTTAATTGTGGGAAAGGCAGAATCTAGTATTTTGTTTTTGTAGCTTGGACCTTTATAAAAGTTGTGGTGTCTCCTCCTCTGTTATAATGATATTGGCAATTCGTTTTTTTTTACACAACTATTATGGGTCCCCCCCCAACTTGAAGGAAATGCATTACTAAATCACTGGAATCCCCTTTTAACAGAGATGCCAATGAATATCAAACCATATTACTGCCTTTTGATGTAGCTTTCTTTTCACCTCCACAGATGAGCATTGGCCAGAGGGCCAGGTTGACCTGCTCACCGGACTACGCGTATGGTGCTGCAGGTCGTCCCTCCCATTTATTGAATAATACAAATAAACTTGATTTTTTTTTTTTTTTTGAATTTTTAGCTCTTTCTTCCGTTGTAGTGAAAGACACATGGGATACAAATATATAATACTGACATCAATAAACTTGAAAAAAGATAAAATAGAAAAAGGACAGAGAATAAAGAGGAAAGGAGAAGATGGGTAAAATGTAAATCAAAAACTACTACACAACGAACAATTAATTGAATGTGTTATTATCCTCTACATTTAATGTCGAGCATGTACCATCTTACTCTCAGAGCTGGAGGTTTTCCAATAAAGGAAGCTATAAAAGATAAAGATGTATGACACGTTTGTGTCTGTGTTCTGTGTTGCATCTAAGAAACAACACATGTCCCAAATGGGGACAAATGAGGTTGAGTTTAGTTGAAAGTTAAAATGGGGATTACTATACAGACATAACCCCTTTCTTGCTTCAAACTTTTCATTTACATTAATGAATTCAATATAATTTTGGGACAGAAGTCTGGTATTTTGATAGATGTGCTTTATTGTGGGTCAGTGGTTAGCAGGTCCGTCTTTCAATCAGGGGGTTCGTGGTTCAACCCCCGCCCTAGTCGATGTGTCCTTGAGCAAGACACTTAACCCTGAATTGTTCCCTGTAGGTGTGTCTACAGTGTATGAATGTAACATGATTGTAAGTCTCTTTGGATAAAAGCGTCAGCTAAATGACATTTAATAATGTAATGTAATAATTGCAACATAATTGTTGTTAGTTTGTGTTATTACATTACCATCCACCATTATTTTCTGTGTTTCATCATTTCAAACGCCTCGTGGGATTTTTAAACTCACCTACAATCACCTTAAGTCGTTGAAGGGCGATAATATGTTCTGCCAATAGGGGGCAGTGGCGGCTTTGGTCTGGTGCTGTAATTCTTGCGTCTAGAGTAGACTGAACATTATTCGCACATGCGCAAAGACACCGCTGATCCCGCCCTGGTATATAGACCGGGATGTAAATGTAAATGTTTCTTCACTGTCACACGAAAATAAATCACCTCACTCACCTCGACCATTGTGTGTGTGCCTCTCTGTGACATCAGCTACACGTCTAGTCATCATGTCAGTCTAAACTGTACGCTCAAAAATACAGAAAGGAGTGGGAATCAAACCCTGAATTCAAAGGCTGGCTGAAGCCGTTTATTGGTGGTGACACACAGGCATACTACCTGTATTGTAAGGCTGATTTCAATTACTTTCCTTACTGAGGAGCTGGCAACACTGAGTGGGAAGCTTTTTTTATGGACTATGGTTCGGCAGACAGGTTCAAGCAGAGTACGCAGGCGTACAGACAAAATGAACTGTGAAGGATCAAAGACAACGAGTTTAACCCATAGATAACCCAGACTGTCGGTGTAACCGGCAAGAAGCCATAAACCAACCTCCACAATGACGAGGAGGAATAGTAATTATCTTTAAATTCATATTAAAAATATTTACTCAAGTGAAGCTTTTTAAAACCGCCGTCTCTAAAGCATTTAAAAAGCATTTGTACATATTGGATTTATCAGATGACGGACTGAGCGCCGCGGCCACTTGCGGAAACGACGCCGCGCACCACGTGCCGGCCGTGATTACGTTCTCCTCTTCTTCTTCTGACGCGCATGCGCATCACTTTATATAGCGAGTCTAATCTACGCTCGTGAGAGGAAAGACTGCACGGAAAGAACAATGGGCGTAGAAGTCGAAACCATTCAACATGGAGACGGTAAACGATTTATTTGATCCGAATCTCTCGATAACTGAAGTAAATGTCCTGTTGTTTCAAAATATAGCCCGTTTTTTGTTTTTTTAACTCCACGTTGTTTTTTTGTACCCTCATTTCAGGAAAGTCCTTCCCGCGGAAGGGACAGACTGTTTCCGTCCACTACGTTGGTAAATATATCGTTATTTCACTGCCGACTGCTCTTTTAGTGCATTCACATTACCAAATGTTCCCCACTCAAATATAAACCTGCGGTCCATTTTGGGAAGCGAGAGTCGATGCTGCTCTCGTGTCTGTACGGTAACATTAGCTTAGCACAAGTCCTGGGAACGGGGGCGACGGCCAGCCTGGCTCCGGACCAACTTATCAGAATATGCAGCTGCCAAATGCTCGCCATCTTATACATTCCACGTAACGTCAGCCGCCCCTTGTTGTCTGTACGTGTGACTGTATTCTGTGAGTTACTTAATGGACGTTTAGGTGGTTTAAATCCCCCCTGACAAACAAAGTATTCCTTTTAGCTAACCGTACATGTTGAAATGTAACACGATTTAAAGTGCTACAAAACAACATGTGCATATTTGTTTATTGCATGTAGTGTTTATCAGTCTAGATTGTGTTTAAGTGAGTCGTCTAGTTTTGGATATGTCGGCCATAAATAGGTCTGCATTCTCTCGAATATAATGGGACTATATGGCACTCAAAGCACCACAATACATTTGAAAAACTACTACTACTAATAATAATAATAATCCATTTAATTTATATAGTGCTTTTCAAGATACTCAAAGACACTTTACATTATACAATGGTGTCTTGCTCAAGGACACATCGACTAGGGCGGGGATTGAACTGCCAACCTCTTGATTGAAAGACGGGCATGCTAACCACTGACCCACAGTCGCCCCACAATAATAATATAATTGAGAATACCTTTTGCCAGAAATCCTGACTGGGTTACTCAAGATAATCCATACACACAACCGCTCACAACAAGGTCTATGTGTGTTTTAAATAAGGTATTTTTTTTGTTTTTCTTGGTTGTTGAACAGGCACGCTGACAAATGGAAAAAAGTTTGACTCCTCTCGGGACCGAGGAGAGCCCTTCAAATTCAGCATTGGACGTGGTGAAGTCATTCGTGCTTGGGATGAGGGTGTAGCTCAGGTAAGAAGACAGGTTTAAATGTGGCCACGCTAACAATTTTATACATCAGGATGAGTTTACAGATGTTGGGGATTACTATCGGACCTGTGAATTAGGGCTCGGTAATTTGGTCAAAAAGGAAAATATTTTCTTCAGAGCTGGAATAATTAATTTTTTAATAATTCCCCCTGAAAAATGTGCCTGGACCACAACATTATTAAAGTGCCATGCCTTTTTTTGCCCTTCATAAGCAAAGCAGTATAGCAGTATTTAGTTATACCAGCACCACCTCCTCATCTCCCCTTGTTAGTGTTTTCCAGTCTTCATCTTGATATCTGCAGACAACCGACTAGCTTTGGCTACCATGAAGGTAGAAACAGACCGCTCCAAGTAAAATATGCACACTAGTTTGTCAACTCCTATGACTTCACTGCTTGTATTATTAACAATCACCAATGGAGCATGAAGATCAGCGTGCAGAGTCTTCTTCGGGAGCGTTGAGAGAACACCACAGATGGCGACACTGAAGCAGGCACATCTTGCAAAAACAGTCACGCTTTGCTTCTTCACTTTGGCCTCCAAGTGCAAGTGTAAAGCGTTGTCCGACCGACGTAAACATTTCAGACATTGGAACAGAAACGCGATGGGAAAATTCTAAACAATAGACATTTTAATGTAATGTATATCGCCGTAGCGGCAACGCGGGTCTAACAAATTACACTATTGATTTTAATTGTGGGAAAGGCAGAATCTAGTATTTTGTTTTTGTAGCTTGGCCCTTTATAAAAGTTATGGTGTCTCCTCCTCTGTTATAATGATATTGGCAATTCGTTTTTTTTTACACAACTATTATGGGTCCCCCCCCAACTTGAAGGAAATACATTACTAAATCAATGGAATCCCCTTTTAACAGAGATGCCAATGAATATCAAACCATATTACTGCCTTTTGATGTAGCTTTCTTTTCACCTCCACAGATGAGCATTGGCCAGAGGGCCAGGTTGACCTGCTCACCGGACTACGCGTATGGTGCTGCAGGATACCCACCTGTCATTCCAGGAAACTCCACTCTCATCTTTGATGTGGAGCTGCTGGGTTTTTCTTGAAGTTGAAGCTCTTCACAGTTTCTCATGCCATCAACATCTGACACAAATAACTGTTTATTTAAAGGTGCCGTCAGCAGCGTTTATATACATGAATAATCCACTGTAAAAAATAATTCTGATATCTTGGGATGATTGAGACACATTTGACACACAGCTAATGGTAGTGCTAAGATGACACCGGGATCTAAAAACACATGGAAATGGTGCAAGTTATTTCTTCCAGGATTCATGTGGCCTCAATTTCTACGTTTGTCTGAGAAATCATGGATATAATTTGAATAATTAGAAAGACTGATGTGCTTGTGTTTTTAAAACAATCCAACAGACCGATGACCTAATCTGAACCATACACTAAATGTGCACATAATAAATAATTAGTTATGTCTATTTATTCCAGTGTCCCAAAAATAGTGCGGAAATGATTATTGTCAAAAATGTGGATAAAACACCTTTTTAATGAAGAGCTTATTTGTTTTGGTTTTGTTCTTGCATTCATGTATCCCTTCAACAGATGCATTGGGTTGATGGCTTGGAACTTTGATACAATGTAAAGAATGGCTTTCAGACAATAACGTCTTATGATTATCATTTTCACTCCGACATGTATTGCCTTTTATCGTATAGATTTTGAATCCTGACTTAAACTTTGTTCTTGTCATTTCAACAAGTTAAAGGCCTCAAGTGTCCTTGTGTTATGTCATGCTTAATGGGTTTGTTGGTAATGTTTTACTTGAGTCATTAATTAGAACAGGTCTTTTCCATGGGTATTGCATTGGTGCATTAAAATCATCAAGTATACAATATTAATGTGGCTTTTTAAATTGTATTCACATGATTTAGACTTTGAATGAGCAGTTCTGATAAACACTCTTATTTTGACTGAGAACAAATCTCTCCGGGTGACTGACTCAGGTCGACCAGAGAGGCCTTTCAATATTTGCTTGGTAGGGGTTGCAATGTAGTGCTTTAGGAATGTTTTTACAAAAACAATACTGTTGTCAAACCGGTTTCTCCTCTGTGTTCAGGTTGTAGCCAATATAATGCAGCCGTCTGAAACATGTCGGCTCGCAGGTAAAATATCTTGGTCATCCCAGCCTCTTGTGAGAGACTTAAGTTCTTCCTAGTGTTGGAGGAAGTTTTTTTACTTCAGTAAAAGTACCATAGTGTAAAAATGCTCTGCATGCGAAAGTACTGCATCTAAAAATTGTATCGTCAGAAACAACTCGAAAGTGAAACTACTCCATTCAGACAAATGAACAAAATGTAATGCATTTCATAAATAACATTTAAACAGATTTTTGAATGAGTATTAACTACAAATAGATATTCTTAAGTAAGTGTAGGGTTTGTATATATAAGTTAACTCTGAGCAGAGTAATATTTACAGGTTAATCAGATTTACCACACAATATAAAAAGACGAAGCTTGTGTTGTCAAAGCATGCTGTGTATTAATGATTGCATAAATACTTCTAAATTGGCCAAATTCCTCCCTTTGCTCTTGATGTACTGCATATCTGTTTTGTTTTTTTTAAACACATTGTATTAATTGTATCCAGTACAGTAACAGTAACTTCACGACATTTGCGTTTTCGAAATGAGACTTCACGTGTGTTTTGGTTTCATAGGTTTGTTTTGATTGTGACCATCTATTCGGGAACTCTTTGAATTACATGCGGGACGTAACATCTGCTGCCTTCACTTGCTCTTTGTAATCTCCGTACTTCCCATTAAAACAGTTAATTGAGAAAAATATCATCAGATTAATCCATAACAAAAATAATCAGTAGTTGCAGTCCGAAACAATGTTTAAAAAAAATAGCTCCACCTCAACTAATTATAACAGTAAAATCCAGATATTCTTTTAATGCATCAGTAATCTGTAACTGTTGATACAATATAAATGAACAGTTAGAGGGGGCATTCATCCGCATAAAGAGTACTTTTAATATGTTAAATACATTTTCCTTATCAACGTTTATATTGCCAATGCAGCGCTTTTACTTTAAATGGAGTAGGTCTACAGTGTGGTAACAATTACGACGGCAAGTGAAGGCAGCATTTGGTTTTAGCTCATCACAGAGCAGTTTCATACCTGAAGACGCGTTGAACTGACGCACGGACGGACACTGAAAGTTTAACATGGACATCATCAACATGACGAGAAACTCTGCGTTTGGCCTCATTAATAGTTTAGCTCGTCTCGTCTTTGTACGTTTGTTTTTCTAATTAGACGAGGGGGTTACTTTTTTCTTTCTTGTTTTTTACTTGATAAGTAAAATGAACATTTAGACGTTGGCGACACGCGCGCAAACTCATTGCGCTTCATCATTCTTTGCGCTTTGACGATGCGTTGCGGACTGAGAGGAAGGATGGCGATGACCCTGACGAAGACAGCGAATCTCATCACTGCACTGGTTTTTGTTTTCCAGTTACAAATAAGCTTCACGACGCTTAAATCCGCTTATGGTAAGTTATAAAATGTGTCTATTCTTGAATCTGAAGATAATTGGTTGTAGGCTAACCTAACTTTAGGAACAGCAGTCATTCAAATATAAATACAGTAAACACTGCAACGCTACATTGTAGAAGTACAATATTATTTGGACCTTATGCTTTTGTTTTATCACCTAAAGTGATGTAATATTTATGTTAAAGCTAACATAACTATAAACACGGACCTGTATACTTAATGCATTAGTGTTTCAGTAATGTCTTTTTGTTATTATTACATTTTATGCATAGGAATATTGTGTTATTGATTTTAAACATATGTAAATACCAGTATGTGGAGATTGAATATGACATTTATAGAAAGCGTGGGCAGATGTTTAATAAAATAATAAAAATAAATCAAATAGTTTTTGGATGAATGAAATATCTGACTTTTGTTGATCTACAGACTGGGTATTTTAACAAACTTTAAGTAGCAGTCCGTCACTATACTACAGCTCCTGATACGTGCACAGAAAGCGTCAATACGCTCCCCACATCAGACTGGTGCAGGGCCACCGTCTGACAGAAATATAGACGTAGCAGTCACAGCTGTCTGGCCTCACATGCCTGATCCTGGACCTGCAAGTGTGAAGAATGTGAAGCATGCTTTCACCCTCTACTGTGAAAAGAAAAAATCGGACGCACTGTGGTCACTGGAAGGGGTCGAATGACGCGATGACCAGGCATGCTCGCCACATGGCACACGCTGGGGATATGTTTATGTCCTGATGCATGAAGAAGATGCAGAAGTTTGGCATTCTCCATACATAACGTTCTCTTTACATAGCATTTCCCTTATTTATTTCTCCCTAAGGTTGTTACAACATTTCACACTAACAGTATATGAATCTGAAGCAATACGATAGTTATGAGAAATATTCAAACCCAAGACTCCATGTTTTTTTTAATATATAATATTCTAGATTTCTTTTCACATTATTTTATACAAACTCCCACCAAATTTAGCCTGGCATATTTGGTATCTTTGGGTTTGAATTAGAGCTGCAATTAATCAGCACCTATTTTGACAATCCATGTATCGTTGAAGTTATTTTCTTCCTCTTTTTTTGCAAGCATTAATGAGAGACATTTGATCTTTCTCTTGCTATCGCGCACTCTGCAGGAGCAAACTGCGCAATGCTTTGGGGGCCCAGTTATGGCTGCGTGCTCAAGGATCTCTCCTGGGCTGTCATCCGCCTCCCGGCCACTAGGGGCCGCTAGTGGGAACACAGCCGAGTTCCTCGTGAGCCCCGTCGGTTACTCTGGCTGCAGTAAGGGGACAGCAGCTTGCCGAACTATCGTTACCAATTCACACCGGACAGCTTAGTGTTTGAGCACCATAGTTATGACGTGTCTGAGGTGACGACATCCAGCCGGTTGCATGCGTTCGTCGCCGCTTGTTTTTGAGTTTTTACGACATTACAGCCCACCGGCTGGTGTTCATCAGGAGGTTTAACCTGTTGTGGGCTGAATTCATTCAATCACACAATACAGCTGTGCACACACCTGGTGGAGAGCTGCACGCCAATCAGTGTATCTCTCTAGCACAGAGGTTCTCAACCCTTTTTCACTTTGTTCATCTTAAATTGCAGCCCTATGTTTGAATAATGTTTTGTTACATGTTATTTTTAATCTTTCAACTATTTTAAATGGAGAAAGGTAGCAATTTTCCATTATGAAAAGCTGGAACAAGCACATGGTTGGCATTATTAATTATTAATTAATTTATAAAAAACATGCTGTTTTTCATGTTTGGAAAGTTTTCTGTTTTTGGGTTCCTTTGTTTTTTTTTGTTCCGAAGTATATTTGTACAAAGAGTGCTCTAAAATGTGGACTAGCAACTCAGGCATTTTATTTTTATTGTTAGGTATATAATGATGTACCAAATACTAAATAAAGAAAACGGTATGTAAATGATGTGTTCAAAACCAAAACACTAACCTCCCTCTTGTTGATTCCTCAGGAGTCTACCGTCCTGACACACAGGGGCTGTCTCCTCCAGAGGTTCGGCCGTATGGAGTTGCAGGGAACAACCGGCCTAGGGAGAGGAGTCCCAGGTCCGGGGCCCCCGGCTGGGCTGCAGATAAGAGGGGCCACTACAGAGACCAGCACAAACCAGAGGACTCGGATCCAGACCTGCTGTTGGATGAGGGGCACAACAATTCTACACAGATTGTGGTAAAGTTATTTACTTCTAAGAGAGGTTTTTGCAGATGAAGAAAAACTGAGGAACTAAAGTCATATCTCAAAATATTGCTCCAGGGATGTCTGTGATGCTAAATGTATTTAGTCTTTACATTTAGCTGTTTGAAAGTGGGCAAGATTCTCGATGAAGCTTTCAGCTATAAAACTATCAGCATATTAGAAGCTTTATTTATCAAAGCACATTGGTCTGGGGGAACATTGTTTAAAACGTTTCTGATAATGAATTAACAATAGAAATGTTCATAGCTGGAAGGAAAAGTAATGAGATTTGGAATATTCTGTGACAAATTTAGAATTGAAATACAATTTTGGTATTTCATATTAAATATTGAAAGATTATGTTTTCCCTCTTTGTGAACATGTGTTGTCCCGTACACTTCAATCCCTAAATGTTTCTACAGGACATTGATCATGCTTATTATACATCTAAACTCTACGGTTCTGAAGACGCGGCCAGTAAAGAGCTGTGGGTGAACATCGACCAGATCCAAGATGATGAGTGGAAGGTCTGCGGCTTTCTGTCCAGCACCTACAGACAGGCTGAGGTATGAGACCAGTGTGAATACATGGGACAATCAGTTTAAATATAAATATGTCTTGCAAAAGAAGTTTGGTGGGCGATACATCTTTAATTTATTTATTTACTTTGACTTTCCAGAATGAAAAACTGAAACATTTTTAAGATTTTGATATCAAAATAATTTAGTTGTAAAAGTGGGATGTAATGCAATTCCTTTTTTAGTTGGTTTATTTTGAGATGCCATGTTTGAGTGACAGGGAGCGAGACGATACTTTTTTTTTTAACTTAATTGTTTTGAAAAACAATTAAGTTATTTAACTGTTAAAATGTTGTTATGAATAGACAATTGGATTTACATGTTCCACAAAAAAATTCTACAAATATGTTTGTTCACGCTGTCAATTATTGTACATAAATAAAATCGGAATCGACAGTTTCAGACTTTTGGAATTGCCCAAAAAAATTGCAAATGGTCCCTGTCGGTGTATATGTGTATCTTAAGCACACGTTGATATTACACTTTGTCGTTCTTTTTTTGCAGAGAGTGAATCTTTCCTTCGACTTCCCTTTCTATGGACATATACTAAAAGAAATCACAGTGGCAACTGGAGGTGAGTCTTTAACTGGGAGAAGTAGTTATGAGGCTTCGTGGGTATTCAAAGTAGTTTTAGATTCGCTTCTCCTCCTAAATTACAAGTGGAGCTGCATTAAATGAATTGAGAATTTTTATTATATACATTTTTCCCTTTTAACCTTCATAGTACAGCCGCACAGTGCATACTTAGGACTAACATCTGAATCCAAGCAAATTAAAAAGCAAATTAAACGCATTTCATTGCTGATTTACTATAACCAGCTCCACAGGTTTCCTTTGATGTGGTGTGTGTAAAATGTTGTGTTATATGCTTTAGTATTCTGTATGCTGGTATTTCTATGGTGTCGATCTCTTTCTATACAACCTCTCCATCTCCAGCCTGAATAAAATACTGACGTTAAGGATCTGTGTTCAACAACAGAACATTAAGATCTAGATTAACCTGCAAAATTACAACAGAAAAAAAGTTAAATTACTGTGAGGGAAGCAGTTTGTTTTGAGGAGGTTCTGTTCGTTGGAGGGAGGGGCCCTTTGTCTCATATCTCGTCCATGATTAATATGATAATTGGGAATATCTCCTATAGCTAACTAGTAACTCCTGCATGTTTGACTCTTGACAGGTTTCATTTACACCGGAGATATACTTCACCGAATGCTCACGGCCACTCAGTACATTGCCCCTCTCATGGCCAATCTGGACCCGAGTCTGTCCAAGAACTCTACTGTGTTTTACTTTGACAACGGTGAGAGAAACCCTTTTACTCGACTGTCAATCAATTGTGACTGTTTGTTTGTTTTGTCTGCTGTAGAATATGTAAAAACCCCACATGTCTGTGATGGTGATGTTCACGTGTGTCTACCACGTAGGCACTGCACTGGTGGTTCAGTGGAACCGGATTCCCCTCCAGGACAACATCAGTCTGGGAACTTTCACCTTCCAGGCCGTTCTGCACAGCGATGGACGTATTGTCTTTGCATACAAAGAGGTGACATTTAATTTCCTCTTTTAGTTCTTCTGTTAATGCAAAATGTGTTTAATTCTGGTGCTATTATTTACTTTCTTAGATTCCTTTCGACATCAACGACATCAGCACAGAGAATCATCCTGTCAAAGTAGGCTTGTCCGATGCTTTTGTGGTTCTTCATGAGATCCAGCAGATCCCCAGTGAGTGACACATTTGGTGTATACAAAAATGCATTTTCTTACTATATTTCTACTAGCCAAAACAAAACACTGGATCTTACTAGTAGTTAACAACATTGCATCTTTCCTGACATGCTCCAGATGTTCGGAGGAGAACTATTTATGAGTATCACAAAGTCGACATCCTCAAGTCCAAAATCGAAAATTCTTCAGCTGTGGAGATAATACCGCTCCCAAGTAAGTTAATGCTAATTAAAGTATACAAAGAGATGTGATGCTAACATGGCACAACACAGTTACACACATTTTGATCTGTGTTCTGTATATTAAATCATCAGTTACTTAATCTGAACATTTATTTTACACTTCTGCATTGTACAATCGTATTGAACTTAAATAAAATGAATAGCTTGTGATCAGTTTTCTTTATACTCAGCATGTCTCCAGTTCTCCAGCTGTGGTCCATGTGTCACTTCTCAGATCGGCTTTAACTGCAGCTGGTGCAGTCGGCTACGAAGGTAAACTGGAAAGCACCAAGAGCACATGCCACCCGAAAAGACTGCACACTCACACAGATTTGATTTCAATAAAAGAAAAGAGGGATGGTTAATCTTCATCTGAAAACACAAACGTTGGCTGATGACATTATGTCATGTCTCTTTACGCAGAATTTCAAGTGACTAAGACTCATGACCGCTGCTTTTGAATTTACAATGTTGTAGTGCTTTCTATAAGTGACTTTTTGTAGTCAGATGTACTGATGAGTGCTCATATAATCTAAATGTGGTTGCAATTACACAGTTTGCAGTTACAGACACAATAATTTGGCAACAAATGACATGAAAATGTTGAAATAGAAATGCTGTCAATCTTGTATATAGCACATTAAATGCATTTTACAGTTAATGATTTATGCATTAAATAATTGGTTGACATTTTTATGAAAGCTGTTCTTAAAATAATACTGGCATTCATTCACATATTAGTATTTAACGAGTTGTGAGAGTAATTGGTTGCTGGAACTGTTCCTCCTGTTCTTCTGGCTGCAAAGAGCAGTTCTCATTCTGTTGATTAAGTGGATCTTTTTCAACGTTCTTGTCTTATTGGTCTGAAATTTCATGATACAAAAAGTTTGGAAGATACCTGCGTGATCTGATTAACTCACAGCCTCATTTTAGCTTCGCTGAATGCATTTTTGCACAGAATGAGGACTCTGGGTTCTGTCCCCCATTACCTACATTGCCATTGTTTTGGGAAAGGATCTCTTTGTAGCCAGTATGGACAGAAGAGAAACAATTACAGCAATTATAAGCTTTTCAATGAGGGACAGGGATTGTATCAAGGAAGTAAAAGACACAAACTATCCTTTTTTTAACTATAAATCCATTTACAAAAAGCTTTATGTCCCCTGTTGCTTTTCTACAAAAGCTACTAAAGCTGTATTCGCAGCTCAAGCTCACACTAGTAGTATTTACTTTACTTTCTTTTCTTAGATGCTCCAGTGGCTTTGATCGTAACCGGCAAGATTGGGTCGACTTCGGCTGCCCGGAGGAGGTTGTCATTATTTTGGGGATTTAAGGAAACAACAGAAAGTTGAACTCTGTTAGAACTTTTGTCTGTCTGCACAAAATAGTTTACTGACGTTTGCTTTTTACAGAGAAGAGATCTCCGGTGTCTCGGAACAACTGATGTCACAAACGTCACATCTTTCCACCTCGCACAGACGACCGCTCCTGTTACCACGACAGCAAAGCAGCAGAGGTCCTCCAGCATGACCTCTGAACCCCCCAGCAGGACGTCCTCCGTCACCAATCCCTCAACACGTGGCAGCACAGCCAGAAGATTAATATCCACTCCACAGCCTCCAACCAGCAGACTTGCAGAAGGTAAGCTGCCTCGATGCTTTCAAGTTGTCTGGAGTGAACAAACATGTATGTTTTAGTAGTCTAAGAGAGGCCCGCACTAACAACACAAAGTTCCACTAGTCACACTGGGACTTACATCGAGGCTCCATACAGATAAGGAGAGTTTGAGATTTACAAACCCTATTTATTTAGGTGTGGTCTATTTATTACGTTCAATTCCAGAGTTATCGGAATTATAAGCTATTTATTACTTTGAGTTTAATGTTCAGTAATCCAGATTTTAAAATCCACTATAGGATCGACCTCTCAGCTAAGAGCTGCAGTATTTAAGACTTTGAAACGGTTCCTAATACCTTTTCATATAATCATCTTGTTTGATAGCTTTCGTCTTTACCGTGTCATAACCATCTCGTGAATTAATAGTTGTTGCATTGTATCCATGCCCAGTGTGTTTTGTAAAGTCTGACAGTGTGAGGGTCAAGTGGTCAGCTATTTCCCAGCCGTCTGTTAGCTCCTAGCTGAGTGTATACAGTGCCATGTTAAATACTACATAGTATCCTCAGTTGCTGAAGGATGACTCAATGTATGCGTGTCACTCTGGTTAAGTCAGAATAAAGGAGGGCTATTATTTTTGGCTGTATTGGATATTGTTTGTCAGCTGGAAGTAAAATAATAATGCTTCCGTTTGAGTAGGATTTCAGATATTCAGATATTCTACTTCGGAAAATGGGAGAAGTACATTTTTTAAACTAAAAATGAAAAGAATCCCTGAAGTCCCAAAGTTGATCACAAAACATTTCAAATATAGATTTTTTTTGACAGTCATAAAAATACTAATTACTGCTTCACCTGAAGACCATTATTTCATACATTTACAAAACTGCCATGGATTAATTTACACGTGGCTTATTTCCACTGTGATCCTCTGATGGTGGGGCAAAGTGCGAAATGTGACAAGACCGATAACTTGCAAATACAATAACGATCAAATCACATCCGACAACACTTTATTTGTACAGAGTCCCTATTGTGAGAGACTGTTTAATCACCATTTCTCCATCGCCTTTTAAAAAATTCTCTCAAGGCTTTAATTTGTTTAAGAGAAACTGGAAGTTTATTCCATTTAATTGCAGCGCGTATAAAAAGGTAATTTTGCCCATTACAACTAGAAAAGACCGAATCTGTTAAGCGGCCTTATGTCCCATAGTTGTGATTGTCTCCAAAGTGATTTGAAGTAGTTGAACAGATATTTAATTTATGAACGTGATTTGTACGACTCTTTTTTGTTTTTTCTTTCAAACTGAAAGCCACTGAAATAGTTGAAAATATGCTGAATCCAGACAGGTATACAAAGGTAACTTAAACACAACCCTGATTAGCTTTATAGTCTGGAGTTTGAGTGCTGTAGTGCACTATTAAACCAGGAGGTGGCAGCATAGTCAAAGTGGCATTGAACTTGTGCTCCGGCTAACATCTGTAATGTTTATCGATTTAACAACTCTGATGTTTTTTCCAATAATTTAGTCTTTTGTCAGATTTTAGTTAGGGCCTTCAACACGACGGCCTCCTTATGAATCTCACTCCTTTTCTTGGCATGACCCGACCTGATTCAAGCGCTACGATTGGTCAAGCACCTATGCTCGCTGAGGTACCAGTAACCTGATTTGTCCAGCCCTGACCAATGGGCTATCCTCACTACTCAAGGTCAATGCCTAACCTCTACCAATCTTCTCTCAAGAAATGCATTGGGATTCATAATTATGTGGCCACCCCTCATAGGCTTTTGTCAATTCTAATTGTTCAGTGTCCTTAGTTATAATAACTCTCTTCTACCTTCATCTCTGGGGCCTTTTCGAGTTTATTCTTTATTCTTTATTCTTTATTCTAGAAAAAGGCCTTGTTTTCCTGCAACCTCGCAACTAGGTGCCACTAAATCTTACACACTGCTCCTTTAAGTCATTGGAAATAGTTATGAGCTTTGAACAGCCCTGTCTCTTAAAAACGACGTTCCTACACAATGAAACTTCATCATGAATTAAGTTTGGGGGGGAAACATTCTTTGTTGTGGATGACATTGACTATTGATATCACAAATAAGCCCTTGGGCAAGACAGTTAACCCCAAATGGCTCCCGTAGCTTTGCCTACGGTGTATGAATGTTAGTCAGTTGTGATGGGCAGGTGATCCCTTAGCCGCTGCCATCAGTGTATGAATGATGACGACGACAAGTAGTTAGTGTTGAAGGTGCTATACAAGTACAGTCCATTTACCATTTTATTTCAATTTCATAGTTATTATAGGCCAACCAATGTTTATTTGTTTTGTGTGTTTTGAAACGGTTTAAACGGAAATAAGTTTCCCTCGAAACGTGGTTTAGTTGTATGTAAATGTTGTTGGGGATGTGGTTTTCCAGATGGATAAGAATTGACACATTGAGAAGCCAACTAGCTAACCCCCCCCCCCCCCCCCCCCCCCCCCCCCCCCCCCCCCCATGGCCTTTGCTGGCAGGATGCCATGATCTGCAGCAGCAAAGGTCTAACAGGACCACTCCCCAGAATCTGCCTCTTTTCCGGTGTGGTCTGGTAAATCTAAAAGGCAGGAAACCGTTAACGCCAGAGGGCAAAGAGAAGAATTTGAATTTGATATTTTGAAGTGAAAAGGGGAATTTCATTTTTTGCCAACAATCCCTTCGGGGAAACGACTAGATTTTCACTGTGATTGAACTTGTAGTCAAGTACACTATGGTATTACAGTAAAAACGTGGTTTGATTCAAGGATCAGCTTTTAAAATTTGACTTGGTCAATCTTAGTTTTTTTTCACCCCAAATAATTTTTAAGTACAGCCTCCTGTGTCTCATTTATAATAGTGTATCATTTCATTGTCTTTCTTTTTCTAGATGACTCAAAGATCTCTTTGAACATCAATGAAGCATGTAAGGCATGAATGTTATTGGTTCATAATGCAGCAAGTTCTTTATCAAAACTTACATTTGTGTGGAATTTGCATTAAAGGCACATTGTGTAGCATTTAGCAGGATCTAGTGACCGAAATGGAATATAATATTGCCAAGTGTGTTTACTATGGTGTATAATCACCCCGAAAATAAGAAGAATTGTCTTCATGACCTTAGAATGAGACGTTTCCGTCTGCATATGGAGCTGGACAAACCAAACACTGGCTCGAGATCGTTCACGATTTGGTTGCGTTTGAGGAAGGGATGCAAATTCCACACAGAGTGGCTTTAATGACAGGTTCATCCTCGCATCTGTCCAGCTGGGGAGGAGGAGACCATAGGAGAGAGGGAAGAGCGGCCGCAGTTTGCTCTTCTCGCGGGCATCGTCATGGTGATGGTCATCATGGGAGCAGCCGTCCTTGTGTTGGTCTACTTGTACAACCATCCCACCTCCAGTGTCAGCCTCTTCTTCATGGAGGTCAGAGGCACAATAATCCACTCCCCTGAACAAACCATTTTCCGAATGAAATTTAAGTCAAAATGAGTGTTTTCGTAATCAACATGTCAGTTGTTGTTGCCTCGCAAACAGCAAAGCCTGAAGATTAAAGCCGGTCCTTCCAACACTTAAATCTAGAGATATTGTTTATCTATTTGACAATAGATATCTTGACAACCACTGGGAGGTGATAATATAAAGTTTAAGCATAATTTTTACGATGGGGAAATATTTACATTTGATCAATTAATGTTGAGCACTTTGGGAAGAGATTTTCAGTGAGTCCTATTGTTTGTTTTTTTTTTACCCTTCAACATTTTAAACACCTTCCTGTGAAATATAGATAAAATATTTGTCATTTTGCAAGTGTTAATTTTATTATCTTTGGTCTGCAAACATGAGTATGTAATAGTGGCTCTTCCAAGCTGGAGAGGTTTTTAGAGGCAACAAGTAATATTTAGCAGAATAGAAACAGTTTAAATGCATACTTTGTTTTGTGTAAATTTATCATGCCCCCTCCCCCTCTCAGCGGCGGCCGACTCGCTGGCCAATCATGAAGTTCAGGCGAGGCTCCAGTCGCCCTTCTTACGCCGAGGTGGAGGCTCCAGGTCAGGACAGCATGGTGGTCATGGACCCCAAACAGTCTTTCGTCATGTCGGACAGAAGAGAGAGTGAACAGAAAGAAGGATTCATAGTTCCTGACCAGAGGGAGCGCTTCCTTGTCTCAGAGAGCTGACCAGAACTACATATCCCAGGAGGCTTTGGAACAGAGCAGGACCTCGATGTGAGGGAGACTATTTTCCATTCAGCTGCTGCTCAAGTTCCTTTTAAGGATAGAATTTGAGTGTTCAGAGAGAAACACCAAACCTCTGAGGAAACTGTTTGGCATCAGCTGAGTTAGCCAAGCTCAATGTAAAAAATATAAAAATAAAATGTACTTTTACTCGTTTGTTTACTACACCGTCGCAGCTGAATGTTTGTTTTGAGACCATTTTCTCTCAAAGCTGGCTGTTATGTGTTCCCACACCTCCTTCACAAAGAGGAATGTCATATTTAGGTGTCATTTCCTCATCTCAAAAATACAGACTAAATTCCTCACCCACCTTCATCTGAGGGCAAACAGGGTGCATAGGGACTGAATCAGTCTGGGACCTTTTGAATTGTGTACTTTATTGACTGATTGGTTTTGCTGTACACACATGCATCATTACAAACATCCACGGAAAAAATAGTATTTGTTTTCCCCTATATTATGATGCAACAGTAAAAACTGGTATTAGTGTGTTTTCAGTCACTGCACAGTATTTATATCGCTTTGTTCATCAGCAAGTTCAATGGACAAGTAATGATGTTACAATGAAGTCTATAAAAAGTATAGTTAAAATCTTTAACATTTTTGAAGACATACTATATATAATTTAATTATTTCATCTTATGTCCAGTATTATTTGAGGAATGTTAAAAGGCAAATGAGTGGATCACTTGAAACTGGCCAAGGCACTTCCGTGTTGAAGATACTGCGAAGGACGTGGCTCGATGATTTAGGTTTCCTCGTCTTCTGAAATGGAATCAAACACAATGTAGGAAAGAAAAGTATGCATGTATTTGTGATCTGAGATACTCAAACGTCAGTCAAAGCACTTCTTTTTTTAATGGATGTCACCAAAGTGCAAATGTAATTCACTGCATTTCCTTGACAACCACTTCATATCTCCAAAGATCCAAAGAAGTAAAATCAAAACAATGCTATATATTTAAGATATAAGGTGATGAGTATTATGGCTAATTAAGAAAACATAGCTGTTAGATTTACTGTTAGTGTAAAAAAAGTTGTTCACTTTTGTTTCTATTTTCTGCAAAAACAGTAATGCACTGTATACCGGTAGTAAGTTGCACATAATTGGGACTCTTCTTCTGACCTTTCACTGGTGGTGCAGGTAATCGCCTCCTCAGCTGCCTCGATGACTCCACAGTGACAGGCTGCAACAAGACCCACGTTTTTTTTAAATGATTGTGTTTTACATGTGGTAGTTACACTATTATGATGTGATTTATATTAACGTATACAGGTACCATCATTGGAAATGTTTTGGTCTTAGTTAAGCGTGACTGTTGCGTGTCCACATTGAGGCCTGCACTCTTCAAAGCAGCAATTCTGGCCGAGATGTTGCCAATCTGGAGCAGAAACAAGTCACGCTGTAAAGGTCACTGTACTTGCAGCACCCCCTTAAGGCCAATCTGTGCTTTTTATGAATTCACGCCCAACAAAAAGCAGCAGAGCACTTTCTTAATATCCCATTTTCAGCTATAAAATGCATATCTAGTTTCAACTCACCTGCAGCTCAGACTGTTGCACCTTTGCAGCTGCTGATGCTACCTGCTCTTCCAGGAAGGACAGCTCCATGTCCGACGTGGCGCTGCAGATGCCCCGAGCGCACTCCTCCAGGTCACTCAGCTCCGCCTCCAGACCGTACACTTCCCCAGCGGCCACGTACACCTGCAGCATGTCCAGTTCAACACCGGATTACCTTCAAAACTTGGGAATTTTAACTGATAACTTGACCCAGTGATGCATGTATTATTTTCCCTTTACAGGTTCTTAAAAAAAAAACTAAAATCTAATGTTGTAGCTTTGTTTCAATCGATATTAGGCCGTCACTTTGAAGAACATTTAACGTCAGTCAAATTACAATATATTTTTGTAATACTGTCAAATATAAACTTTACCTGCTCTATTGTATATTCTGTACATCCTGATTCATGCATTTCCTGTACATATATTAAGTAACATATTACAATAATTAAATATGTATTCCAACATATTTGTACTACTTAGAAATTGACACTTTGTTAATGTTTACTTTTGTTCAGCTTTGTTTTTAGCTGTATAACAATTTTTTTTAAATACACATGACATTTTATGATATACTGTACTTTGACATTTTTTTAATCATATACTAATTGTAAAATGTTATAACATTTACTTAGTTACATTCCAATACTGTTAAAATGTAGAACTCGTCTTTAGTATCGTACTATGAGACCAGTAGTGTAATACTGGTAGTATACTGCAGTGATACTACCGCACACTGAAAACAACAAATAAAAACATCAAACGTGTAATGTGCAATGAATTAAACAAATATACATACTAAAAGGCTCAACTTACGTTCTCCTCCAGTCTAGAGAACCGTTGATCCAGTTTCTGAGGATCTGTGTTGGGGAGCAGCGACGTGTCTGAGAGTCGGGGGCCGTCTACGCCCTCCTCCACTCCCTGCAGCAGCAGCAGCTCTTCAGTGGCGTTCAGCACCTTCAGGACCTCAGTGGTGATGCTGCGCAGAGATGCGGCCGAGTGCCTCTACAACACACAGACGGATAGCTGACGGATAGATTGGTAACAGCCAAGATTCAAAAGTACATTTCATTTGAACTGATTTATGTCATCATGCTTACCAATAAGAGAAAGAAATGTGAGTGACAAAGTGCAAATGAAGAACACTTGCTTCCTAAATCTGCAATGATCGCCTCACGCTGCATTCCTCAAGCAAAACCAGTTCTCACCTGCTCAAGCAGAGTCGATATAAAGTGTAACTTTAAACTTTGTTGCGTAAAGCTCTGCGTCTCTACAGCACAGAGAAGCACAGAAGAAGAGGAGACAGGACCGACCGGGAAATGAAAGACAGCACCAAGCGGAAGCGATTAGATTAGTAGTTTGTTACATTGCCAACAACCGTTTATAAAGCGCGACTCAGATGTAATGTTTCCTTCAAAGCGGGCCTGTAACTGTGGCAATTACAAGATGATAGGTCATTTAAGAATCATTATGGAGATGACATGTGTATCAAATAGAGAAAGGTCATGAATTCATTCATAAACAAAATAATCTTAATTCAACAGCCACTAATTTGGTTTCTCCTGAGTGGACAAATGCACAAAATCAATTTGTCTTGAGATGTCTTTGTATGACTTATCATGAGGTCCTGTTGCTCCCCATTAACAAATCATCAAGTCACTCAGACTGTATGTGATAGGTTCACACTTAAAAAAGGAGTTAGTTATGAATATTATTCAATTTCTGAATAATAAATTCCACACATTAATTGATATGCGACTAAATGAGCTGAATTCCAGTTACATCAAAATGTATTTCAGACCCATGCGTTTGCTTTAGAAATGTTCCATTTTCACAGCTATATTACGGATTGATTTTATCTAACTAGTCATCAGATGCAAACATTTCCATGTTGCAGCATGACCCAAAGGTACTTATGGCTTCATTTATTCTTAAACAATATATTATGCCTTTTATTATTATTATTATTATTATTATTATTATTATATGTGTGTGGTTGCTGAAATAAGAGGATGGAGCAGGAAGAGACTGACGCTCTAAAACCAAAACATTATGAACCTCTGTGCATTTTAGTCCTTACATTTTGAATCTCCTCCAGTGACAGTAAACCCTCCTGAAGAGAAGAGGGGCTCAGCTCCATATCGTCTGTATTTTCTTCTTTAGTTTCTTTAAGACTTTCATCCGTTTCTTTACTTTCACAATCTCCGTCTGCAGCGCCTCCCTTTGTGTCCATCATGTTCCACTCATTAGGGACTTTTCTGTCCTCTTGTTCCTCATCATCCATTTCTAGTCTTTTATACGTCTGTTTCGCCTTGAGTGTATCCTCTATTTCTACATTTATTTTTTCTTGTGCATCTCCACTCCCCTTTTCTCTGTTAATATCAATTCCAATCTGCTTACAGACAGTTTCTCCTGGCTTTTCTCTCACAGCCGACTCTAGCGTTATGTTATCGCCTCGACTTTGTAATTCTTTTGCACTTCCTGTGGCATTTGTGCTTTGATCATTGACCTCAAATCCACCTTCTCCCTCAATCTTTACATCCTCACCCGTATCCACTTCATCTGGTTCTCCACTTATGCTCCCATTTTCTGCAACTTCATCCTTTAATGCCTCCATCTGCATGTCCTCCAAAGTCATCATCAACATGCTGCTGATTATTCTCTCAAATTCTGCATCTTCCTCATCGCTGTCTGCTGTTGTATCCTGACTCTCTTCGCCTCCTGTAATCTTTCCCTCTTCTTGTCCCTCTCCTCCTTCCGGTTTGTCTGGCCACTTCATCTCGGGCTGATTTTCTTGTTGGGCTTTTGTCTCGTCTAAGGATATTAACTCCATCGCTTGTCCTTTCTTGTTTGCTTTTTTAGCCACATCTTCTTTTAAAGGTTCTACTTTTTCTTGAAGCATGTGCCCTTCTGCCATTCTTTCATCCTCGTCTGTTACTCTCTCCTTGATGCAATCTTTCTTTTCCTCTCCCTCTGTTTTTTCTTGTTGGACATCTTCAACTTCTTCATCGCAGCTCTCCGTCTTAATTTCATCCCTTAAATTAAACAAATTTACGTCCAATCCTCCTTTTATTTCCTCCTCCACCTCATTCTCTCCGACTCTGTCCAGCTCATCCTCAGTGGAAGAAAACTGAGAAGCACTAATTAGACTGGCCAAATCACGCAGCTGAACGGCCTGGACGTCTTTTTCTGCCTGCCGTTTCCACAGATTCTCCTCGTCTATGGCTTCCTGCCCCTCTTCACCTCCGCCTGCTTGGTCCAACTCATCCTCAGTGGATGAAAATTGGGTGGCGTTGGCTTGATTAGCTAATCTGCACACTTTGACCGCCAGCTCCTCCTCCGCTCCCGTCTTCTCCTCTTCATCCATGACGCCAACTCGGTCCAACTCATCCTCAGTGGAGGAGAACTGGTTTGCCCTGACTTCATTTTCCAGCTGACAGAGTTTAGAATTAAGTCTGACCGTCTTCTTCACTTCCATATTTTCCTCCTCGTCTCCTTCCCATTCTCCTTCACTCTGGCCATCTTTGTCCAAGTCATCATTAGTCGACAGGTAGGCGAGTCTGGACTGTGCGATGAGCCTGTACAATCTGCATTTCATCTCTTCATCTACTTCATCTTCCTCTGTTCTTCCTTCATCCAAGTCAATCTCCATCCTCCACGACTTCTCATGGTCTTCACCTCTGTCCTTCCTTCCTCGTCTCTTTTCCTCCCTCTGTCCATCTTTATCAACTCCTCCTGCTCCTCCTCCTTCTCCTCCTTCAGTTAAGGAGTCAGAAACTCTGCCCGCTAGCTGTTGTAGTTTTAACATGAGCTGCTCCTCCATCTGATTGGCTTCATGCCCTGTAGTGTCACTCTCAAGGTGAAAAAGTTTAGGGGTCGTCGCTCCGGATGTCAAAGGGGTCGCAGCATCAGACGAACGTTGGGAATGGTTGTCTTTCTCCCTGTACTCCTGTGACGGTAAGAAATAATAGATTTAAGAATCTGCTTTTTTCTGGTAAATGCAAGTGGTATAAACATTATCGGAGGCCATACTGCCATGTAGCAATTCGATCAACCCTACAGTTGTTTTTGTATTTCAACGTAATTCAGAATGCATTTTACAAAGGCAGATAAAACAATGCCTCTGTACAAAAAAATGTAAGTATTAAAAAATATATTTTAAATAAAAAATCATAAAAACTAAAAAAAAAAAAAAAAAGCAGCACATTGAGAACAAAACTAGAGAATATTGTCCATTTCTGCTTGATTAAACTTTAATGATCATTCAATTATGAAAATTGTTGGTATATTTTTCATCATATTTTGATACATTTTACTGTATTCATATTTTAACAGCTCTCCTGCTGCTCTCTTTAGTACACTGAACACAATTGAAATCCAGAGCGTAAATCCAATTTAAGCTTAAGAACTTGATGGAGACAAATAAGCTTAAATTAACCAAACTGATTCATAGCAGAAACTAATTAGCAGAGATCTTTCCATCTTATTTCATCGGGTGAGTTTGTAGTTTTTATTTCTTACCAGCACCGAAGACGACAACTCTTTTTTGCTCCTCCTTTTCTTCCGGGATCTTCGGACTTTTCCTATATCTGGCTTGGCAGCCTGGTTTTTCTCCTCTTCGGCTCCTTCCACATTAAAGTTTACGTCGATGATGCTGGTCCTGCAGGAGGACGAAGGCCGCCCAATCTCTGTGGGCACCTTCCTCTTAAAACGAGCCAGCAGAGGCTTCTTAGGCTTCCAGTTCCCCTCAGGCTTTGAAAACAGATCTTCTCTGCTGCCCGTCAGCGGGGACGGTGTACTGACGCGGGCGCCGCTCTCGGGTTTGGGTTCGTTGTCAGAATCCATGCCTTCATAGGCGGACACCACTTCAGACTCTCTCTCCAAGGCACTGAAGACCAGGCTCTTCCTCCTGGTCAGCAAGCTAGGACGCGACAGCTGGGTGCTCTGCAGGGCCATCCAGTTCCCGTCTGGGCTCTTCAGCACCGAGGACACACCTGCGCACACACACACACACACACACACACACACACACACACACACACACACACACACACACACACACACACACACACACACACACACACACACACACACACACACACACACACACACACACACACACACACACACACACACACACACACACACACACACACACACACACACACACACACACACACACACACACACACACACACACACACACACACACACACACACACACACACACACACACACACACACACACACACACACACACACACACACACACACACACACACACACACACACACACACACACACACACACACACACACACACACACACACACACACACACACACACACACACACACACACACACACACACGCACACACGCACACACACACACACGCACACACGCACACACGCACCACAAATGCACCACAAATGCACCACACAGTAAAATCGCATATGCAGCAACATAAAATAAACAAAAATAAAAACAGTGGACGAGGTAGGTATCAGCTGACATTGACCATTATATCAATTAGAAATTACTAATATTCTATAGACTTGCTATCAATCAAGTAAAGATCATAGATAATTCAATATATTTAGCCAGTTATAGATCTTACCAGTGTTGTCCAGCCGATCAACACTCTTCTGGTTGGACATAGCTGACCCAGCTCCGTCCTTCTTTAGCGCCTGTGAAGAGTCCTGCATCAGACCTGGAGGCTCATTGTCCAACAGTGAGAACACAGTGTGCGACCTCTGAGAGAAGAGAGACAATAAAAAATGATTGATTGTTGCGTCACGGTCACACTGGATGAGCGTAGTAAAGTAAAGACAATAGATCATGCTGACCAGTTTAACCAGCACATGAAGATGAGTTTAGTTTAATTTTTCTTTCATTGGTTGTTACAGTAGTTTGAGTTTGTTGTTGGGGTCACATGTAGTCTCAAAATTCTAAAGCTACATATACATTAAAAAAAATACATGGATGGAGAACTGTGGCTATAATGTCTAACCTTCATGCTACTTTAGTGTCAGATGTGAAGCCATTGCAGAATGTGAAGTTTCAGTGTATGTGGTTCAAAGTCTTCAGAAAGTCTATTTTTTTATATATTATAGCTAAAAAAAAATCTTAATAATTTCAATTAGTTATTATTTGTTATACATTATTTTTGTTACTATAGTAACCCTGATCTGAACGCAGACAGTTTTTTTAAAACATTTTTTGTACAGAAACCTAAGTTACCCAGAGATCTGGTTGGTGTTTGAGGGAGCTGGATGCTTGATCACAGTCAGACTGATGATGATGATGAAGGTCAGTGTTGTGTTCAAGTAGCCAGTCCTGGTCATATTCTGCCCTCATCTCAGTCAAAGTTTTTCTCCTACTAATAATCTAAGAGAGAGAGAGGGACACGGTTAGCGCAGCATATGGCTGCGTACAAACACTCAGCACAAACATCAGCTGGTTCTAATGGTTTTGTATTCATATGTGCAGGAGTTAGACATTGAAGAAGCAAAACAGCTGACTCGCATTTGAGTATTAATGTTTGTTTAACACACTGTAAATCCACCTAATCACACACTAAACAACATGTGCTACTTTTCTTACTTTGTGCACAATAGTTTTTGACAGTTCCTCAATGAGCTCCCCTCTGTGCTCCCGCAGATAGTGAGCCTCATTCTGCTTCTCCTGGTAAACAAAACAAAACACAAATAAGAAAACTATTCAACACCACATGCTCACAAATGCATGCTATGAGCTGATTAATTCTCTAAACACAATTTAAATACACATATGTACTTCTCAGTTCAAAAGCTGAGGGATACTTTAACAGATTAGTGAGGAGTATTATTTTCTAACATACAATGGTATTCTGAAAGGTTGCTGCAGAGCCAGAAATGTACTTTAGGATTCACCCTACAGGAGTGCAGTCCAAAATGTTTTCAGAAGAATTCATTGAAGTTGTGGACACTAAGTAAAAGACATGCATTACACTTCTTTAGCCACCTTGGATCACATTATGAGGTATGAACCAAGTTGTTCCATGTCTCTTTGTTGTCATTCAGTGTGTCCTTGTAGTCATTGGAATTAGTCCTAAAAAATGGAAATTAGTTGGGATCTTTTGCATATCCGGTTGTAGTCATTAACGGTCTCCTTCATTAACGGTCTCATTAACGGTCTCCTTGTAGTCATTCAGTGTCTCCTTGCGTCTCCTTGTAGTCATTCAGTGTCTCCTTGTAGTCATTAACGGTCTCCTTGTAGACATTCAGTGTCTCCTTGTAGACATTCAGTGTCTCCTTGTAGTCATTCAGTGTCTCCTTGTAGTCATGTGTCTCCTTGTAGTCATTCAGTGTCTCCTTGTAGTCATTCAGTGTCTCCTTGTAGTCATTAACGGTCTCATTAACGGTCTCCTTGTAGTCATTCAGTGTCTCCTTGTAGTCATTAACGGTCTCCTTGTAGTCATTCAGTGTCTCCTTGTAGTCATTAACGGTCTCATTAACGGTCTCCTTGTAGTCATTCAGTGTCTCCTTGTAGTCATTAATGGTCTCCTTGTAGTCATTAATGGTCTCCTTGTAGTCATTCAGTGTCTCCTTGTAGTCATTAACGGTCTCATTAACGGTCTCCTTGTAGTCATTCAGTGTCTCCTTGTAGACATTAACGGTCTCCTTGTAGTCATTAACGGTCTCATTAACGGTCTCCTTGTAGTCATTCAGTGTCTCCTTGTAGACATTCAGTGTCTCCTTGTAGTCATTAACGGTCTCATTAACGGTCTCCTTGTAGTCATTCAGTGTCTCCTTGTAGACATTCAGTGTCTCCTTGTAGTCATTAACGGTCTCATTAACGGTCTCCTTGTAGTCATTCAGTGTCTCCTTGTAGTCATTAACGGTCTCATTAACGGTCTCCTTGTAGACATTCAGTGTCTCCTTGTAGTCATTGGAATTAGTCCTAATTTTTGCATTTCCGGTTCCCCTGTATGGAAGACAATGGGTTTTTGCTTAGATGCCTGAAAAAAAGTCTGTGGTTATCTGATTTTATGGTTTTGTTCTGAAGCATTTACAAAGTCCTAAAAAAGGCAGTTGCGAAAAAGAGGCCAAATTAAACTGCTAAATGTCATCACGCAAAAAGCCAATCTGCCTTTATCTTTGCGTGAAGTCATGCAAACATACTGTAGTTTGTTAATGTTATAGTTTCACTTCTGGCAATTACAATATCCCTGCAGCCTCGATGGGCCGTGTCTTCGTCTCAGGTGCTGCTGTTGGCTGAACTTCAGTACTTCTTTCCCACTGGAGACAAAGCGAGGCTGTCGTACTTCTGCCCTGACACAGCAGATCCACATTCACACTCCTATATTCTGATATACTACGATATTGTACTAAATACTCGAGCACACTATGCAAAATATTTTAGATGTAGCTTATGTTTTCTTAAAATGGAGTTACTCTGCTGTTTTGATTTAAATTGCTTGAATACTAATGTGACTATATGTTAATGAAATGCACAATGAGGACATCTCTACTTTTAACTCTCACGAAAAATAGTCGCTTAAAACAGAAACTCCAGAGCACCTTGACCACTTGAGCCCTTGAGGGCCGTTCAGTGATCCATTCGTGTGTCAAAGCCTCCCTCATGTGAGATAATAGTGTACGAACCTACATCTAAGGAGACAAGGTGAGCCTGATCTTTAACAAAATCAATGTTTTATAGAAAGTTTATCGTATCAATAATGTCTCTTGTGAAACAGTGAAGTGGTTTCAAGTTAATAAAGGGCACTTTAAATCATTCAATTTAAAAGGTATGTTATAAAATGTATCCTTAATAGTGAAGTACACATAACTTATTTTGGTTCAATAAGGTTTATTGTTGGCCGAACAATGACCCTGATGTTGTGGTATACTGTAGTATTAAACTGTCCTTTGGATTGCAGCATAATCTAGATGTTTTTTTCATAATCTGATTTAAACTCTGAAAATAAAAAAGCAGAGCATTCAGATTAAGGAGGACTGCAGAGGATACTTATCAAAGTACATGGACTGCAGACCAACACAAGAAAACACTCTGCAGCATCCAACACTCATTTACAGAAAAAAGGTAATTATAGTATTTATATAGAATTAATGTCAAATTAAACAAATTAAACAGCAGTAGTTGGACAAGTGAACAACAGCGTGTGTATAGAAGCAATCCATCAATGAATGACCTGACTGGCTGTGTCAAACTCCGCCTTTGAAATGGCTTCATCTATGGCCTCCTCCGCCACCCGCAAGGCCACAGTGACCGTCTCTGCTATGCTGTGCTCTGAACACAAAGAAACAATAATCACTTATGTTCTTACCTGAAGGAACCTCAAATTAGAATTAAAATCATAAACACAGGAAGGAGTAATTGCACAATTTTGAACCGGGAGTGTGAGGAGAACTCGGGCAGCAAACGCAAGAGCAGAACAGACTGAACACATGTCAAGAGATTACGACGAGAATCGAGATCAAAATGTATCTCTCCACCGTTGCATCAAATGATGAAGCAAATATGAGTTTATGGATTCCTGAGAGGATTACAATGAAACAAACCTTGAACTGGATAATGTGGCCACAGAGGGTCTCTTATGGAGATTGAATTAAGCTCTCGCTATTACAAGGCTGAAGTACCAACTGGCCAAGTAGGGCAACTGCCCCGGGACCCTAAAGATGACCGGTTCACTGAATTAAGGACTGAACACCGACATGCAATGGGTTTTACATTAACTCCTGCATTTCACAGATCTTCTACATTAATCTTGAGGCCCTGTCTTGTCGAGGGGACCCGAATCCCCGGATCAGTTTAACAATTTGGGGAAATACTTTTTTTTCTTGCAGAGTCACACGAGAAGATCAGCAAGACTCTGTAGACTACCCATTAAATATGAAGATTGTTGTAGTTATTACTACAGTAGTATGTGATATTGTATATATTGTATAATGAGCAACAACACATATCATACATTTACCTGGGAAATGAGACAGAAAAAATACCTTTTCGAAGGATTAACTTTAGGCTTGTAGCATTTATATTCCTTATGCTATTTGTTGTGCAATTCATTAGAAATGCGGCACATAAACACATGTTAACTGAACGTATATAGAAGTATATATAGTAGTATTATAATTGAAGTAGTTCAAGTTTTGTGGAAATGTTACAAGAAGATCCAAAATGCAGGAACACAGATCAACAAAAAGTGTAACATTGTATTAATCCAAAGATTATTAAAGGATTAGTAAAATCATTAAAAAAAGATATCTGCACCTTGCGTTTGTCTGTAGAAGGTTGAGTCACTCCCACAGAAGCTGCCCTCATTGCAGATACTGTCCTCGTAGACGCTGCTTTCTGCGTGCACACACACAAGTACATGAAAAGACAATACTTTTAAAAGGTGTGTAATTGACGTAGCACATTGTATACATTTCGTGCATCAACTATTAACAGTATGTGGTGAGTAAAAACAGAAAAATATCGAAGCAATGATGATTGTTTTGCATGTGTTATTCGTGCAAGTTTTCCATTATGAAAGTGTTGCGTTTTTCCCATCAATGCAAGATATCATTATTCATCCGAAACAATTTGGATTTAAACCAAGGTACTCAAGACAAATAGCTGTTACCTTACAAGACAAAGGAAACGTAGTGGGATCTGTGTTTTTAGACCTTAAAAAGGTTTTTGATGTACTTCTGAACAAACTTTAAACTTTAAATTTGTCAGACCAAGCAACTGCCTGGTTTGCATTATCTCAAGTGTACAACATTAATTCATCATCGTCGAAATGGTAACTTTTACATACATTTTTATAAAGAAACAAAAGTTACCCTCAATTTCACTGGATATTTATACGAGTTTAATAAACATCAAGACTTTCCATATTTTTATATTCATATACAAGTTATATAAGAATATACGTTTATTTTACTTTTTTTTAATGTTATTATTTCTATTAATGTCTTGAAATGTATATCCTTGTTTCTCTGAAGCATTATGATGATGTCTGCATCGTTTGTACATTCGAATTTAAAAACATTAATTAAATAAAAACATGTGAGGCGGCCCGATGAGTCTGCAAACAGTTCGGAGGCATTAAGATTGTATTTGTAAACTGAATATAGTTGGAAACCTCACAGATCATAGCTCCCTTTTAAATATATTAAAAGCAAAGGTCTGATATTTTAACTACATGACTTGAGCACATGAGCACAACGTAGCCATATGTGGTTATATAAGTGCATTAGAGCGGCCTGACCTGTGGCGCTGGTTCAGAGGTAGTGAAGTACACAGGGTCACTTCCAATCATTCTAAGGGGAAGACAGAGGACTCGGACTAAGTGATGTGAACTGTAGATTATTTTTAAAATGCAGTGAGCACTCTTTCATTGCTAAAAACCCCACAAGCAAGCATGAGTTCACTGAGGTGATGTATCCGTAAATAAAGCAAAAATTATGTATTTTAGGGCCTGCAGCATGGACTTTTTTTCTGTGGCCCCATATGTGACCGTGTGCAGACGTCTGTGTTGTAACATCCAAAGAGTTGGGACACATTTGGCCGCAGAACAGGGACATAAAAAAAAAAGACTCATGACCAACGAGCAGCTCAGGTCACAGTCCCCCTGAAGGCAGCATACAGGTGCGTATGTGTGTCACTGTTCTATGTTTATACATTGGAACGTAATAATAATGCGATATGTATAAATATAAATGTATAGTAAGTCATTCTTGATGCTGTATATTTAATATCTTACAAAAAACTCTCAAGACAACTGAAAATTGGGGATCATATTGTAGCAAATGCAACTAACATAATTCAAAATATTCTTTCACTTTTGAACAATATTTATCGAGAGCATGACAACATGTGATGTAATGTCAGCCACACAACACACTCTGAATATAAATCTTTGAAACACACAATTAGCATGCTTCCACGCTAAATTTATATGGAGAACATGGGAAACATTATACTTGCAAAACAGCATGTAAACATCGTGAGCATCATGGAGGCGGCAGTATTTTACTCAAAGCATTACTGTGACTAACAGCCTCACAGAGCTGCTAGTGATTCTCCCTCTATCCCCGTGTGGTGAATGTTAATGATATTGTCTAAATAAAACATGTAAGGGGAAAATGGGAAGATTGATTAATACCAAACAATAAACTGTATATTCAGGATTTTGTACTTACAATTAGCATAATGTTGCCTTCTGACTGCTTTCAATATTTCTCTCGATGTCTGTACTTTTATATACTGCATGAAAGAATAAGAATCAAATAATGTGAACTGTTTTTATTTGTGTGTTCTCTTCCTCAGGGTCACTTTGTTATTCAGCATTACTCTTCAGGCGAGGAGGTCTCTGAGCAGTGTAGCCGGTCAGTGTGTCTCATAAGGGAAACATTCACTGCGACACAAATCTGACACATGGTGAAGCCTCCATTCATAGCCATTAGTTTCCAAATGTCAGTTATATTAATTCTGATTATTTTCATGCAGCTCACATTGTTTATAATAGCTTTTCACGAGAGAGACAGACGATGCCGATGCAGATTTGGCAGTTGATTAAATGCAATTTCTAACCATAAACAAATTAAACGGTATGATACAGTGTGTGCGTGTGAGCAGAGAATGAAAACAGTAAACCAGAATGAGACGCTGAGCGGTGGCCTGATGCCAGCACACATCAGTCCTCCTCCCACGGGGGTCAGAGCGCCGCATCATCTGCAGCCGGCGACCTCTCCTCCACAACACTCATAATTCTCTGAAATCCCTTGTCTGTTCAATCAGATCAGAGTCGCTGAAGTAATGGCCCGGAGATGCACTCCAGCGCCTGTAACGCTCTGTCCCGAACATGCCGGAGCATATGCTGCTGGGCAAACAGTCCTATTCAGAGCACTGTGTTGTAGTATGAATACATTGTCCAGCAAAGCTCCTAACCCTGTGTGTTTGTGCTCCACATTAAGCTGTGCAGGACTGCTTAAAGAAAGATTATAACATGTCAGTAAGAATATAGGCTCAAGTATCTCGCATCTCATTTTTTACTGTCACTGCTGAATAATGATAAATAATACGAATTTTGAAAAAAAATGTAAATTCGGGAAAAATAGTCCTGATGAGTAAAGCCGATGTGGAAGTTTCTTAAAACGTTCATTCAACTCCTCCGGTTGCAATAAGAAGTTTTATTGTATAAAAGTCTGAGAAAAGGACCCTACTTCTCACTCGCTAGTTTAAAGTCTTATTCAATATGGCATTACGACATCCTCTTATATACAGTCTATGGTATTTACAGAGTTTAGCTAGCGAACAGTCGCCTATCCTGCAAACGCGTTGCAATATTAGCATTCATTTGAATTTGTGCTTCTGGCCAGCTGATGAATTAAATATATTTACTCCCCTTTTAGCTCTGTTTGGCTCGCCACCAACACCCGAGGAAAAACATATCTGGCTGTTTAGGGTCAACACAGTGGAGCCTTTAGCAGTGTGTCGCTAACTGAGCAGGTAAAGTTTTTTTTTTTGTGCTTTGTTGCTGTGAACTGGCTGTTGAGGCCCAAAACAGCAAAATAAGAGCGTTGAAAGTGAACCAGAGCAACAAGGCGTCTGCTCACAGAGCTGAGGGGAGCTGCAAAGTTTAACATCAGTCATTTGATCCAAATACTTGATTTGTGCAGCTTTACAAGAAATGAGATGTACAACAATTATACACACGGTATCCCAAAATATGTCACATTAGACGTATAACCAAATCATACAAGTTCTATCACGATGCTAACAAACAGAGGGGTTTGTTTACCAGTGAGCTCTGAAAGCGCGCTGTGCTCCGCCAAGTGCTTCCTGTAAAGAGTCTTCAGCACTTTGGCGCTGCCAAACCTCTTGAAGCGCGTCTTCACATTAGTGTAGAACCACTCCAGCGACTGTGTCTTCAACAATCTGAGGGACACACACACAGACATGAAGGTACATATTTAATCACTTTGTACAGGTAACAAGTGTCATACTTTGTGATATTATATGCCGATGGTACATTTCTGGGTACTAAACCGCTGTAGCTTTCCAATTCACTTCCAATGCTAAACTTGCAGGAATATCACCTTCGAGACATTTCCAAATTAATTCATGGGATTCAAAGCAGTGAGAAATGAAGCAGGATATGTGGAATGTGATATGTTTTAGTATTTTATTTATAAGCTTTGTATAGCATCTTAACTGGAATTTGTCTCTACTCTTTCACTGTTTAAGGTGTTTTTATTATTGTCAAAAGGTTTTTATTAATATTTTGTTCAGACTTTCCCCTGATTAATTAATGGGGAAATGTATGTTTCCTTTAAACCATTTAGTGATTCTGGGTATTAATCAGGGTGGCAAATGCACACACTGGCCGATCAGACTAAATCTGCCACATATTTGATTAATCATTTGTTGCTTGCCGTCTGAAGACTAATTAACAAGTCTGCAGACATATCTGCATGTGGCTGCTGTAGAACGAGGTTGGCCAACACTAAGGAAGGCCGCTAACCTAACAAAGTTTATTTGTATGTCATTTTCATTCTCTCTCAGAAAGAAGGAGAAGCTGCTATCTGCTGGCAAATGTTGTTTTTGAGTGAACTAACACAAAAACATATAGAACCGAAACCAAAATAAATGTACTTGGTACACATCTTCCAATTCATCTAAAAGGTTTTGCTATGAACAAACCACACGAGAATCCATCAAACAAACAAAAACAACATGTCACATCTGGGCTGTTTCACCAGATTTCGACACGACAGCACAGAAATACAGAAATACAGCGAACCATTTGAAATCTGAACCCATCATAGTCCTTCTGTAACTTGAAGCTGAGAAGATGTATTCAACACCAAAAAAAGGACAATTTTGATAAAAGAAAGAGAAAATAGCCTTTGAACATACATTGTTGCCACACATCTTCCAACACCACCAATGAGTGAGTCCAAATATTAAAGTCCAAATATTTCAGCCAGCGGAAGACTTGTGAGTAATAAACACAACATCCATGTCTCCAGCGGTACAGTAAGAGCTTCATAACCTTTGACGTCACATCACTTCACTCTGAATCACTACAACCACCTCCCTCAACCCTACCTGCTCTTCTGGCAGGCGGAGCAGAGCCAGGCTTTGTCCTGCTTGTTGTGGACCCGGCAGGCTTTGCAGACGTTGTAGTGGCAGTCCTGACACTGGCGCTTGGGGTTGAGCAGGAAGGTGAAGGGCGAGCAGCAGCGGATGCAGCAGCGCTGGTTGAAGCAACTCCGCCGCGACAGCAGGAGGCAGCGACTGCCCTCCTCATCCAGCTCCTGCTTCAGTTCACTGTGGTGGAGGAGGAGGAGGAGGGGAAGGGTAGAGAGAGGAAGATAGTGAAGCCAGGGATGTGTGCGAGAGAGACAGAGTTATACAAAATCAGAGGGGGGAGAAAAGGACAGAATAGTTATGATATTAGTCACGCTTTGTGGGTGTATTGAGCCAAATAGGATGATTATTAAAATGAGGACATGAAGTACACATAAACATATGTCACATTGATTTTAATGAAAACGGAGCAGACATTTATTTTATTTTATTTTATTCATGTTCTACACATCATTTAAATGTTAAATGATGATTGAAAAAAGCCGCAATATCTCTCTTAATAAAACATTATTCATTCTATGGTGGTGAAATGTCAGCAACGCTCTTATTAAAAGTGAAATTTGCATTAATAAATGTCTGGATTGACTATTTAAACGTTGCCTGCTGTGCTCACATAAAGGTTAACGCAGGAGGATATGCTGAACACAGTCCAAAACACATTTATTATAGCTTGAGGTCCATTTAGGGGCTGATCTGAAGCATTCCATCACATGACATTACTTTTTGCCCAGTTGATATGCAATTCAATAGGATTGAATACAATTTAAAAAAGGATTTCTTTTCCATGCTGGTCATCGTCAGAAATGTTGGAGTATTTTTGACCTACAGTATACTTTGGAAAACAACTGTTTTGGGAAATGGTACGTAAAGTGCTTCAACAAATACTATAATATAAGGTCCCCAAGACGTGTGTCGTTTTATTTTACTACTCACTGTTTTACTCAACACTTTACTAAAGTAAATTATCTGAGTACTTCTACCACCAATGGATTTAAAAGTAGCTCAATACTAAATTGTACAAATATAATCACATGTATTATGTATTATCTTTCAATGGAATCAAAATCTACTAGTACTAAGTATTTAACTCACAAGAGTACACAAAACCATCTGACTATTTATTTATCAAATTACCAGAAAACATGCTATATCATGGCTTATTGTTAGAGATATGTGACATATATTGCAACAGAAGATTTTGGCCACATCGCCCGGCCTTACTCAGAGGCTCTCAAATAAAATATTGTAAATATTAAACAATGAGAATCTGACAAAAATAATTCACTATTAGGGCTGCAACTATGTCATTTTGATTAACCCGCTTATTTTTGCTTCTTTGTCAATTAAATTAATTGTTTTTATCAGTTATCCATTCAATTTCAGAAAGTAGGGAAAATAAATTATCCTCCCAATTTCCCAAAGTGACGTCTTCCAATATTTTGTTTTGTTCCAAAAGCTCTAAAACCAGAAATAAAACGAGCAAAAAAGAAAATCACATCCGAGTTACATTTTGGGCATGTTTGCTTAAAAACGTGTACCTAAGGGTTAATTGATTAATTATCACAATTGGTAATTGTGTTGATTAATCAATTAATCCTCTACGCTCCTCAGATTAAATGATTTAGAAGTCCTGTTTCGAGAGCTACATTTCTCAAACATTAGCACAAAACCTCAAGGTCCCATATTCTGTAACTCCAGACTATAAATGTTTAACGGTGACCTTCAGACGCCCGTCTGACAGAGAAGGCTGCCCCGTCACTCCACGACTGGATGGTATAAATAACTCAGACTGCAAACAGTCACAGCTAAAATATTCTCAGATGCAAGATAGTAGCGTGTCGAGATACACGTGTACGCGCTGCTCCGTCCTCGCACAACCTCGTCTAAAGAAGCTTTCTAGCTTTGGCCAGGATTTGAGAACAAAGCTGCAATAATCCTCAAAAGTAGTCAGTTTTATTGGCGATGAGGTGATGCCTATGTGTGTGCTTGAATTTGTTTAATTTTTCTTTTCGTTTAAATGTTGTCCGTTTAAAACTTGAGACTTCAGTTTAATGTACACGTGTCACTTTCTTGATAGTAACTTTGTTTATTTGAGTCTAGACAATAACATTGTTTTAATTCAAATGTAATCGCTTGCAGAGAATAAGTAAGATGGACTTAGATTGTTTATTTTGATGATTAGTGGCTGGCCAGACATCCACTCATTGTATTTTGTTTTGTTAATCAGCTGAATCCTATTGCAAATACTGATCGAATCAAAATAGGTTTTAATTCTTCTAAAAATGTTTAGTTTTTCTCCAGGTCTATAAGGATTTATTTTAATAACAATTTTCAGAAATGTGACGCACCATAAAATGAAAGATGGGATTATGAATGAAATATATTATAAATATGTCAAACACATAGGCATATGAATAAAATGCAGAACCAATCTATTTTAAAGTACTGACATTATTCACTAAAATAAATGGTGCATTGGACTGGTGACAGAGTCATACCATTATGACAGTAAAACTACTTTATAAAATAAATTGTGATATGAAATTGCCTTTTGAAAAGAAACAGACAATGAACTTGGTTTATCAGGCTGTTTATTCATAAGGGTTAAATTATGGAAAAATAAGAAATATGAGAACGTGAAACTCACTTTTGGTTTTCAAAAGAACTGTTAAATAGCTATTTTTTAGAGTTGGCATGAATTACCGAGTACTGTAGGTAAATGATTGCAGTGGAATAAGGAAACAGATTAAACCACATCATTAATTCTCTGAATTAAACCGAGGCTTTCAACTTTCTGTAACACAACTTCACAGACTTCAGCCAGGATTAACACCCCCGCTCAGGCTCAGCATGTGTGTGTGTGGAGTGTGTGTGCAGTGTGTGTGGCTGATGACGCCACAGGGACACGCATGCCAACAATCACCAAATCGTCAGGTGCAGCGGGAGCGAAGCGGCTCTGGTGGCTTTTTCCTGAGAACTTGTTATTCTGCTGAGAGACTTAAGATAGTCTGACGATTGTGCAACATCAACGTCGCCACAGGTTAAACCCAATACTCATGAAACCAGTCTGCTGCTGAATAGACATGTCTTGTCTCCAACAAGTTGTTTTCAGGAATATCATTAAGCCTATACAAACCATTGTTCATTAGCACACCTAAGACATACATGTAACTACAAGCCAACTTTCACGGATTATAAGTAGTGTTGTGTCTTCACAATAAAAACATTTTTAAAAGGATTACAATGGCTTAATACAGATTATATTACCGGTACACACACTAAGTAGGTGTGTTTAAAGTCTTTAGGTATATTGACCCATATTAGAAAAAACAAACATTGTTTCATGTTCATTGTGGGGATTAAAAGCTTCTTCTCTGCTCAACACTCCCCCTGTTGGCTGGGAGGTGAATCTCATCCTAAACTAGAAAGTACTATTATCTGCAGTACAGGGCAACATAATATCAGTTAATTTACAAATGGGTGTGTGATATTTCAGTTATCATTCACAGACACCTTTACAAGGTTATGGCCACTGATTCAGATGAGCCCACAGTCAGTCTCATGCAGAGAAGGAGGGAGGGTGAACAATTGAACACTGTATTCACTCATCTGTATTCTCCTCTAACCTTCAACTCCCCTGTCTATCACGCATCGCTGTTTGACATTCAGAGAGGCTACAGGCTTTCATCTTTGAAGGCTGTCAGTAAAAGATATTGAAAAGCAGGATGCATGAAGTCGAAGCCCACAGAGCAGTGAACAACCTGCATGACAAGATGGATTTACCTCTTCGATATCTGAAAATGGTAGAAGAGCTCATGTTTCAATGTCCCTCTGTTGAAGAGGAGATGTGGTGTGAATGTGTTAGACGCCATTTAGAAAGTTAAATATGAAATAGGCCTTTTTGGCTTCATAAATAAAGAAAATATCAATGATATAAAATGGTCCTCTTTTAAGCCAAATGTCAGCTCAAGTCTAGTCATGTGGTAAACAACGAGATTAGCTGTAAGTAGGCACCCTCATTGCTCGACACACTAGTCAGAAAAAGTAGAAAGCTTACCGCTTAACGTCACACCGTCAAACCTCCAAGTTACACGGGTAATTTACTCATTTAGAGTTAGATTTACAGTTGAGATTACAATGTGTCTCAAGATTTTACAATAATAAAATACATATGACATGTTCCCTCCATTTCCTCAAGATGGTCTTTAATTATTTAAAGGCCCAAAGAAATCCAATTAACCTAAATGCATCCCAAATGTATTTTGTGACCTGGACAAATCCACTTAACAGTATCTAAAGTTAAAGATTAATGAGCTTGAGCTCAACCATCTGCAACAGTACAATGCTTCAAAGTTCAAAGTTAGCTTTATTGTCACTTCTTCCATTTGTGCAAACATACAGAAGATCTGAAAGTACGTTTCTCTCCTGTCCAACATAAAGTGATTGTAGTAATAATAATAATAAATAAAAGTAAAAGTGGCATTGCTTAGGTTTGACCTAAAAATGCTTTAGGTCAAACCTATTGAAAGCTGATTTTAAATCCTGTATTTACATGTTGACTAACTTGCATTTTTTTTTTGCACATCGTTTCATTGTATTGGCTCACTACTGCCACCTGCAGATCAGTGGGAGACCACTTGCAGAGCTATGCATCACATCACGCATGCATGTGCATCCTTGTGGGCATGCGCGAGATAAACAAAACAAGGGCTTACACTGAAAAACATCTCCATGGCGCTACTAATTGTCAAACTCCACAGAACTGGCACTGTATGTAATTTACGGCTGAATTCAGTGTTGGATATCTTGAGGAAATTACAGCCATTAAGTTTATCTTGCATGTTTGGTCCAAGTTGTTATTGTTGGGTTCCTTCATGGCTGAGAGTCTTTCCGATAAAGTACACAGAGGAACAATATTATGTAAGCATAATGAAGTACAAGCAACAAAACAGAGTCACGAGGAAATTGACACTATTCATAACCTCTGACAAGTCCGACAAATTATTTTCCATTATGTACCCCTCTCTTTCTCCCTCAGGTCAAAAATAAACTAGGAGACGCAGATCAAACCCACCCAATTGGCTTATTATTCCGTCTTTTTGTTCATACATGTTTTGTTTGGGCTCTGAAGGTTAGAGGTTTTGAAGGAGCCAGTCTGAGTACAGCAGGAAAGGGCAGTCGCTTCCTGTCCAGAAAAACAGGATGGGAAACACCCACAGGGGTCTAAAAATGCCTGAACGCACGATGAGCGCCACACAATGTGAATGTATGCTTTTACAATATATTTGATGCTGTTATTATTTGGATGTCATTTATCTCAACTCACAAAAATGTTGTTTGAGTTCATCCAAAACGCCCTGATGAACTGCGTTTGCATCACTGTACAAAGGATTGCTGGAATTAATAAACTTAGAGAATTATCACTTGAATATGTAGCTTCTCTCAGCTTTATGAAGCTTCATAGTGAGTTTCAGCTTGTTGTGTAGCTGTCCTCTCCCTTGGTTTATGGTTAAGCCACTATAGCTGGTGAATATAGTTCAGTATCTAACAGCTAGAGAAACAGATATTTATTTTAATTAGAGTTGGTGGAGACCAAAAACAGAACTACAAGTGTGTGACTTATATTAACCAGATGAAGTTAATGATGTGTTAGCAACTTGTGATCCACTGCTCCCAAAAAAAATTGCAGGTTTAAGGAACTCCAACAAATATTTTACACTTTAAACCATATCAAGCAGTTATTATTTATTTGGACACACTATGAAACACAACATTAGTGCATTATATCAGCTATTGTTAGCTAACAAATGTGCCCGTTTACACATGCAGCAAATACAGAGCTGCTTCATCATTTGAGTAGAGTCGTGTTTGTGTCCATCTGATGAATGAAAGTCAAAGAAACATTCTCTCTCTTGAAGGTCTGTTTTGGGGTTTCCACCCACTCCTGGAGGAAATATCTGTCTTGTTAGCTGCTAAATGCTCCAAAATGTTCCCCAGCTAGTTATTACCAATATCTGTGTGTTGTTTAGTGCTGAGCAGGTAGTATACAGCTGTGGTTGATAACAAGGCTATGAGGCGAACAAATGTTGAAATGCTTTAAAAAGCAGATGGAAACAGCAGAGTTGGGTGATAATTATCTGTGTTTTTAACTACATTTCATCCATTGTTCATTTGAAATCGTATTAGAGCAGCTTTGGACAAGATCAAAGAATGTCTTTGTTAGACTGTCTTATGTAAAGTCTTTATGTAGTTTACATAAACAACAATATATACATTAACTTAAGTAATAGGTATGATTATTATTTAAGTTTGAATGCATGCACTTTTACTTGTAAGAGTGTATTTCTACACTGTGGTATTGCTACTCAGGTTAAAAAAAACGAATACTTCCTCCCCCACTGTGCCAAAGTAGTACACTTGCAGTTGTATTTGCTAAAAGTCAGTGTGTGGGTCAGAACTAACCTGAGGCGCTGCTCCTCCTTCTTGCGTAGCTGCATGTCCCTCTGCACCACCTGCAGCACATGCTCCGCCTCGTTGTCCGACAGCCCCGACAGATCCAACTTCCTGCCCATCGCTGACACACCTCAGGCTGTCACTCAACTCCTCTGATCAATCAGCCGGTTGTTATCACCAAGAAGGAAAAAACAATCAGAGCAGAACATGCCAGTGAAATGGTATAATGTTAATAATCAGTGGCGGAAAGTAGTACTTGTTCTTCACTTAAGTATTTCTATTTCTGATACTTTATACTTCCATTTAAATATTGTGCATTTTTACTCCACTACGTTACTACAACGGCAGCATCCAAACCAAACAAACCATGAAAATGATCAACCTCATGAAGGATTTCAGCACCTTTTTTTAATTCACTATACATGTTACTGTATTGTGGAATAGTAAACATTAAATGGTGTATGTATTTTTAAAATGCTCTAAACTTAAACTATAAGGTGAAATATTGTCATAGAAGTAAAGTACCCATTCAAAGTCCTATACTGAATAATTAGAAAGCTTCCTGCAAGTCTATACTGTACGACAATGAATACAAATAAACAGTTTTAAATGTATTATTATGCATTTATCTCGGCACCTCATGTAAAACCTCTTGGTTTATATAACTTAATAGAGCACAGAGTCCACAAGCACTTAAAACTCATTTTGACATCCTACAAGCCACTTACTCAAGTAAATCAGGGGTATTAACACCAAGCAGGAGTTGGGACTTTCTGCATTAGCATTCCTGAGGAGGAAAATCTCTCCCTATCAAACAAGTTGAGGCCCATTTTTCGCTGATTGAAGTCGACATGACAGCAGATCAGAGTGAACCCCTGTGGATGTGGAGAGCAGTTTAAGATGAAACTAAACACACCAGTAAAAGCAATACTGTTTATCTTTATATAAACTGTCACAACAATGAGCACTTTTGCACTTTCTATGCATTACATCATGAGAACCATGTTGCTGGGAAATAGCAAAGTATTCAAACTGGGATAAATAACAACATTAAGAAACTTTTGACGAGTGGTCACAGACACAATTTCCTCGATATAATAATAATAATAATTTTGGTTCAAGCTGCTGACAACAAACATTATATATAGTTTAAAAAATAAAAGTTTTTTGCGTATTTCATATTTTGCTCCGACAAAATCGAGTCACAAAACAACTCACCGATCTCTCGGTCCGTCTCTGGCTGGATGAAAAGGACCACCGGTGCACCTCCACGGCCACAGAAAAGAGGGGAAACACGACAACAATTTGTTTACTCTTCGTCCAATTTATGAGAGTTTTCGCCCAAAAAAGTATTCAATACCAAAACCGTAAGGCGCTCTTTATACAATATTTCCTCCTCCTTCGGTTGAGGAAAAGTTTCACTGCAGCGGGTCTGATTCTTGCAGCCTGTCCCGGTTTCTGAGAGTAAAGCAGGATAAAGCCTGATCCGGATCTACCTCCAGTTTTTCTCTGCTGGGAACAAGGAATTAGGTGTCATGCAAGTGATGAGAGTTTGAGTAAACACGTGAGACACGTATTTCATATTTCAAAACATGCGCACAGCGTAAAAAATAAAAATAAAAATCTATCTGAAACTGTATCACAATGACCTCCATAAATAACTATAATCATGTGTAACACAAGCAGACTCACAGGCCAAAGTTGACGATACATCCTGTGTTGTGAAACGGAGTAATTGCTGCAGACTGACAGGCTGGTAGAGGAGTCTGGAGTCTGATTATAAATGAGGAGCAGGTGTGCTTCGAGGCCAGCTAGTGGACAGGTGGAGCATGGCAGTCAGTAAGGACATGAAACTTCAAAACATAAACTTAATTTGTTATCGTCACAAAGGTACATACAGGTACATGTAAGTCGTCCTCTGTATTTTAAGTCATGCTACGCAGTAGGCACATCACCGTCATGCTAATGCCAGCATACAGATCCAGAGTGGTAGTCTCCAGACCGGTCCTGAAGCAGGTCCGGGTGTGGCCAGGGGGGGCCTCCTCCGCTCTCCAAGACTGCTTTGACCCAACAGACTGGGCTATGTTTAAGCAGGCAGGCATACAACAACCACACAAACAGTGAGCAGTACACAGACACTGTTACTTCCTATTAGTAAGTGCACAAATGTGTTTGCACATGTGTGTTAATGTGTTTTGTTTCCATTGACAAACAATATGTTTCAAAGTGAACATTATATTAGCTAGGAAGATTATACGTTTATAAAGTACTGAAATGCTTTAGTTTTGTATGGATTGTACATTCCACCCTGCAGCCATCAGGGGGCAGGGTGGCGCTTTATTTTGCATTAAGCAGGCTTACGAGTGTGATGACCAGACCTGAATGTGCCTGGTGTCATCAGTGTGTCCTGTTTGCAGAATCACATCATCTGGCTACTGTAACACATGGATGATGTGACCCATATAAAGACCATCATCACTCGGGCTAACCAGAAGCCATGACTGACAGAGGAAGTCCATCGGCTGCTGAGGGCCAGAAACAAGGCCTTCAGAGCCGGGGATGAAACTGGCCTGAGAAGAGCGAGAGCCAACCTGTCCCACAGCCTCAGTAAAGCAAAACAGGATTATACAAATAAGATAAGCTCTCACTTCAAAGACAGCAGAGATACACAGAGCCTTTGGCAGGGCATTCAGACAATCACAGACGACAAACCCAAGCCACAGACCTGCGACAACAACATCTCTCTGCTAAACAACCTCAACAGCTTCGTTGCATGGTTTGAAGCACAAAACAGCACACGTCCACACAAGACTCCGCCGCCTCCCCACGATCAGGTCCTGTGCCTGTCTGCTGCCAGCGTGAAGAGGACACTCTCCAATATCAACACCCGCAAGTCAACAGGTCCAGACAACATCTCTGGTCGTGTGTTGAAGGACTGCGCAGAGGAGCTTAAGGATGTCTTCGTGGATGTCTTTAATACTTCTGAGACAAGCTGTCGTTCCATTGTGTTTCAAGGCCACCATCATACCTATCCCAAAGAAATCCACTCCGTCCTGCTTTAATGACTATCGTTCAGTGGCACTTACCCCCATAATAATGAAGTACTTTGAACGGCTAGTCATGTCACATATCAAATCCCCCCCCCCCCCCTCACACACACACACACACACCCTGGACCCTTTCCAATTTGCATACTGTGCCAAACGGTCCACGGAGGATGCAATCTGCTCTGCTCTCCAGCCAGCACTAACCCACCTGGACAACAAAGTATGTGAGAATGCTGTTCATAGACTTTAGTTCAGCATTCAACACCATAATCCCACAACAACTCATCTGCAAACTTGACCAGCTGGTGCTCAACACCTCACTGTGTAACTGGCTGCTGGACTTCATCAGTGAGAGGAGATACATAACACCGCCTCACCCGCAAAGTGAACATGATTGTGAACGACTCCTGCCACCCCTAACACGGTCTCTTCAGCCTCCTACCCTCTGGGAGGAGATACTGGAGCCTCCTGCCTCACACCACCAGGCTGTCAGGAAGCTGAACTCTCTCCCCACTCTCCCACTCCTCCTATTTTAGACGCCATGTCTGATGTTATCTGTTTTACACTTTATTATTATTATTATTACTACAATCACTTTATGTTGGACGAGAGAAACATACTTTCAGATCTTTTGTATGTTTGCACAAATAGAAGAAATTACAATAAAGCTGACTTTGACTTTGAGGAGCAGTGGGCTGCTTTAAAACGCCAAGGGGGCAACTTGAGGTGCAGTGGTCCACTCAGAGGACAACTTGACTGTGACTGAATAGTCTCTTTTACTTAGGAAGGTTCCTAGCTGAGTGATCCAGAAATATGAAGTGGCAGGTTGAATTCTGGTTGAATTCTCTAAATGCTGAGGAAAGGTGCTTCAATGCTTCTCTTCTTATCTCTTTTAGTATCGGGTACACTGGACCATCCTTTACCAAAGGAAAGGAGATAATGCAATCCCACAATTTGAAACGACACACCATTGGGCAGTTGGATTCTCTGAGCACCATGTTATGAATTCTCTTTTTGACTATTTGACCATCAGACACGAGGAGTCAGGGATCAAACCGCCAACCTAGTTTTTTATATGCTCATATTATGATATATGAGCATATACTGTACATTGCTAAAGTTTAAACCAGTAGTTCCAACCCTGTTTAGCTTGTGACACTATTAAGCTTCAGGTGTCTTTACGTTGTTATCAGCTTTACCAGAAAGTAGTTTCCCTTCTAAACTTCTCACACGGTTTCATTTAAATTAATGTTTTTATGATGGGGGCTTACCCAGCGGCTAACACTACTTACTGGCTATGGGGGTGAGTGCCATTGGGCGCTGGCCACCTTTTCTTGTTTGGGAAGATGAAGCCTGGCGGTCATAATCCTGTCCAGAACTTCCTGCCCCAGCAGATTGACACTGACACATTTCTGCAGATAATTCATAATGCTGGAAAATGTATTTAAGACAGACAGCGCAGTTGTCAGATATCACTCATATTTATGGTGAATTAAATACAATGTATTATTAATTGATTTAGAAACAGATGTGTGTGTGCGTGTGTGTGTGTTCTTGGCATTTCTTAATTTCAGCGGTACATCATTATTTTTTACAATAAAAGCAGTTGCTGGTGCACATTTCTTCAATTCCAATGCACCTAACATATGCTCAAATCAATGCATACAAAAAAACACATTTTACAGTTTTGTTAATAATGTTACCACACATTACGACATAATCTCTCATTTAGCTTTTGTGCTAGCTAAGTATGCTGACATTTAGAGTCATAAAGCCCAAAATGGACATATAAAACCTACTACCTGACCTCAACCATAAAAGTTCTGTAATTATGTCATGTTAATTCTCTATAAACCTGCTGGCTTTTTTTTTCTTCTCGATTATGTAATCAGGATATTGTCTAAGAAGGGACTGCAGGGGAAGGAAGCAGAAAACATACCAGCAGTCAAGTTAAACAAATCATTTTAAATTGTTTGTGTGCGTGTGGATTTGATCTCCACCCTCTTAACTGCTTTCCCTTCCTCCACATGAAAGTGGTTGGTTGGCAGTGAGTATATAAAGACATGCGTGTATCAAACTCTTCAGTTCATTCGCCATGGAACAAAGTGTGCTGCTAGTCCTGTTGTCTCTGCAGGTGGTCCTGCTCATCACAGCCTTCACTTCTGCCGATGCTGCCGCCCTGGAGACAGATCCTCAACGGCCTCCTGGTCTGGTAAGCAGATCCACTGTAAAGCTTCTCGTATTGTCATTAAGGTCCTTGATTATCACAATTAAGGACCTAAATTGAAAACATGTTGTGCTCAGAGAAATCTACAACATGCTTTCAGATTACTGGCTACAAAATAAGCTACAAAGTTAATATTGTATACCAATGAAATAGAAAAGTACTGACAAATGGAGCGCTACACTTATCTAGCCCACCGAGATCGAAGAGACGGGGTCGTGGAGGTCACTGTGGACTTCTTCTGTTTTGAAACCAAGAACATGATATTTAGTAACCGAGTGCTACCAGTGCTGAAACCTGTGGTCACTATCACACAATCTGATATTATGGTCATTAAACATTTCACTGCTTAGTATTTCATTGTCCAGTATCAACGTTTTTGTAACTTGCCAGATAAGTTAATACACAGCATTTCCTCAGTATGTTAATAGAAAATGTCACCTGGCCGGCATTATGTTTCCTTCAAAACTATTTATTGATGCAAAAAAAGTTGTTTTTAAAGGTAATTTGTTGAGAGACTAGGGTTACATGAGAATGAGCAAAACTATGTGAAAAAAGTAGTTTAAAGTTTTTATTCAGTTTTAATCACGCATCAATATATCACACTGTTGTACTCCAGAAACATTTAAATGTAGCTATAAAAGCTTCAAGGACAAGTACTGCTCATTCATAAAAAGAAATTCAAATAATTTTGGAGAAGTATGTCGTCTTCTTAAAATAAATATGGACACTATTACCTGTTTTCACCAATTTCCTGCAATAATGGATACATTATTTGAATAAGTCATTAAAAAAAAAATAATACTTTCAGTGCAGTCCCTCTTAAACACAACTCAGCCCCTAACCTCTTCTTCCCTTGTAGACTACTTACATATTTCCAGTAGCCAGTAAGGAGGCCTAATATATTGAAAACCATGTAGCCTACTAACTATGGGCTGTAATAGAAATCAATATTCAAAGACTTTCTTCATTTAAAAAATCATCAATTTGTTTGGAGAATAAAATTACACTTTGTTGTATAGGTGGTGAGAAGAAATGACCGCGACAGAGAGGTATTTGGAAACAGACGGAAAAGGTATGCTAACTGCAGCTGGAGACCCGGAGGATGTGGATTCGCAGTAGGTTTCAGTGTAAGAACAAACTTTTATTCCATTCCATCCTACAATTACTGAATCTCCCAGAATCTGCAGCTCAAAAGAAAGTTGCTGTCCGAATTCAACACTTTAATTAGCCGTCATTGAAAAGGAAGAGCAAGTTGTCTCACAGACAGCTCTGAAAACTGTTGGCTTGTTATTTGTTTATTCAGAAAAAAACGAATCTGCGACTGTAAAATGTATAAAATGTCTTTGTTACAGCCTACATTTCCTGAAAATGATAATCTTCCAACTCCTCCTCCTCCTCCTCCTCCTACTCGTCCTACTCTTTCAAGGTAAGAGATTACTATGTTAACACAAAACTATATTCAACATGTCTGAAGACATAATATAAATAAAAATAATAAAGAATCGGTAATGTTTTAGTACCAAGGAGCATTTCATTAACTAACTACATTCCTCACTGTCAAGCCGGTTCAGGATGCTATTAAAGATTTGGCAAAAACTCTATGTCTGATTTTTAGCAATTGTTTTAGCCATTTGAAAAGCCACCAGTAGAAAGTGTTTGGAAAAGATTAAGCACTTTAAAAAAGTACAGTAGTGTCAATATGTTATGGTTTAGAAAGCACAGTCACCTATAGTAGTTCCTCACAGGACTCCGATTGGTCGGTCATCCGGTTAACAGGACAGAAGTGCATTCAATTCAGTTTTCAATTCAGTTTATTTTATATAGCCCACAATCACAAATTACAACTTTGCCTCAGAAGGCTTTCAAATCTGTACACATACGACATCCCTGTCCCAGGACCTCACATCGGATCAGGAAAAACTCCCCAAAAAAACAGAAAAAAACCTTTTACAGGGAAAAAAGGGAAGAAACCTTCAGGAGAGCAACAGAGGAGGATCCCTCTCCCTGGATGGACAGAAGCAATAGATGTCATGTGTACAGAGTTACAACACATTCAATGAATATGACCGAAATGTATGAATAATTAGTATATGGACCACGATCCAGATAGCCACAATCCATGAAACATAGCTTGAAGCCTTTCAAGATTCCTTTTTGTGTCATATGTGATGCCACAATTCTCTGACAATTGTTTGGTTGAAACCATTTTGTGTAACTTCTCTTTCTTCTCTGTTTCTTTCTGTCTGTGTGTACAGAGAGGTGTTGTTCAAACGGATGCATGGGAGGGATGAGCAGAGAGCCACATTTGGTGAAGAAATCAGTGATTATTACTGATATTACACTTATTGAGCGACTACCAAGGATATGATTTCTGGTGGTCATGACACTGCTCCATCACATATATGCACTGCTTTGATTGTATCTTCTGTTAAAGCATATAGGACTGTTACTGCATTGTAAAAGCAAAGTTCACTGGTGTTTATGGTCAAATGCTATTGATGCCAACAGCATAAAATTAATAGTGATTGACAGATAATCATTCACCGCTTGACTAAACAAGGTGCTCACGTTGTGATCCACTACGAGCGTTAAGTATATCACAAAAATGATTAAAAACAATGAAAAGCAGAACATTTTGTTTCAGTTGTCTCATTGAGTTTAATGTTTCTAAATCAGTTCTCGGTGAAGTAAAAAAAAAAAAACTGGACGGAAGAATTGAAGATTGAATCATTTTCTACAAACGTGTATTATATGTTATCAGCTGTAGTTTCAATCTGAATAATAAGTAGTGCTGCAGAATGTGTCCACAAGATGGAGTCAGTCAGCCTTCACCTTTTCAAAAAAGTGTGAAAACACACAAAACACAAGCCGTGCATCATTTCTTAAGCCTTCATTATTGATAGCGTTCTACATGTGGTGTGATTTAAATGTTAGAATATTTAAGGAAAGCTGACTATTTGTGCTGGCAGTGGTCAGCTGAGTCGTCATCAACACACCACCTGTCAATTACTACCTTTACATGTATTGTTCCTGTTATGACGTATGACGGTTCAGGATGTGATATGGAACATTTTCCCTCAGGGAATCAATAAGAAAAAATGTGATCTAATACATTGGCACACTGTTTGATGACAGCAATTGGCAGGGTCATCAAAAGAGAGATTATGACAGAAGGAAAGAGACATTTCAGGTTTTTTGCAATGATGAAATTGGACTTGTGAAATCATTTCAAAACATGCATTGTTCCCATGGAAGCGAGTATATAAAGAGCAGTCAGTTTCAAACTCATCATTTCATAAGTCATGGACAGACGTGTGCTGCTGGTCCTGTTCTGTCTGCAGGCTGTCCTGCTCTTCACAGCTTTCACTTCTACTGATGCAGCCACTCTGGGGAGAGTGCAGTCTCCTCCTCTGGTAAGAAGACGATGTTGACTTGTCAACTATTTCTTTTTTTTTTTTAATTATAGTTGGTTTTAACTATATACTGGCTCTGTGGCACTTTGAGATTCTTGAATGAAGAGTGCCTTACAAATAGAATGCATTATTATTATTATTATTATTATTATTATTATTATTATTATTATGAGGAGCTGTTCATCTCTAGTTCTGATTGGGTTTTCTCACAGGACCGCCTCAGTCTAAATGTCTAACAGAGAGCTGGCAAACATGATGGTGTTCAGTTTGTATCGGCAGTATCTAAGCCTTCATTATTGATGCCCTGATCTGATTCTGATGTTGTTGTGGAAGGGAGTAAGTGTGCCCTTCAGAGGAAATAGAAGACCAAAAGGTAGACGACCCTTTGCCGGCTGCTGGCGGAGGCGTGGTGGATGTTCACTCCTTATGGTGAAAGAAAAGGTCCTTGATTTAAAAACAAATAATTTGTCGTTTATGACTAAATAAATTCCTAAACTTAACTGACTTTTTTTCTCCTCTTTTTCCAGGTTCCACGTCCACCAGCTATGGACAAAATAATGTAAATGTGCTTCATTACTTTGAGTATTAATATTATCATTGATTGAGATCTGTGACAAAGAGAATGTCACGGTGAACAAAATGTAAACACGTAGAACCTTTTATTTTATTTAATGAGCCGCCAGATTGATTGATTAATAGATTGACTTAAATTGAAATAAAAATGTAGATGTTTTTCCTGATTTACATCTCACTGACTTTTCTTGTTTGTTTTTTTTCTACTTCAGTAAGAAGATGGAAATCAAAAAAGTCTGAAGTGAAGAGAGTGAAGAGACACACGAAACACCTGCATCTTCCCCTCCGGAAAGCTGCTCTCTTTTGCTTTGCCATTTACCATCTTGGTGACATCATCAACCCTTACATGAACAATACTCCTCCTTTACCCCTGATCTTTAAGCAAGCCATGAAATATAACATATATTCCCCTTTTCATTTGTTTTTTGTTTTATATAAAAGCTTAGAAGCATGTATTTGTTATTTGCTATTCTTCAAAATGAATTCCCTACAGTGAGTTAAAACTGTTGTTATTTAGTACTTTGGGTGCAGCTATGTATTGTATTAAGTGTTTTGTATTAAAAATAAAAGGTGAATCCAGTCATGGCTATAGCCTAAATCCCATTGGAGGCTATTGTAGCTCGTTAGCAATGAAAGAAACAGGACAGTATTGCTGGAGAATTAAAATAACGTCACATTGCTTACGATTTGTATTTTTCATATATTTGGTTAAAAGTCTGCTCAGTAAATGTTATAATTTTGTATTGACAGCTCTGATAAATTGCTTACTAATGTCTTCTATTGGATAATGATTTAATATTGCACTCAAATTGCTGTTGATAATGAAGTTGGTATCAAACAAAATAAAGTTTTTGAAATAAGAATACACAAGGAGTGTGTCATCTTTATTCTTTATGACAAACTAGAAACTCAGAAGAAGCTTTTTCCTTTGCAAATAGCTAACAGTTTAATTTAAATGTTTAATTGGTAACACTGAGAAAGAAAGCATGCTATTAAACTGAGAACACAGCCTGCAGACTGGTAGTCCAGCTGTGAAAGTCCCTTTTATCAGTGTGCAGTGGGCCACTAATCAGACGATACTGTACATGTCTATATATTCATATCTGCAAATCAAAGCAGAGGAGGTAGTGCTGCTCTCTGTAGACTGGCTTCAGAGTACATTTAGTACAATTTATAACAACAAGATGATTTGTTCAATAAAGACAGTAAATTATAGGAGCACCGGCAGTTTTCTCGCATGTATAGGGCAGCCGATTTGGCGTCATGTGTTCTCCACTGAAAGGCCACGGAGGGCACTAGAATACATTAAAAACGATTCCATACAAAGTGGCCTCAAAACTTTCCACAATGCAACAACAAAGTCATATTTGTGACATGCAAACTTCTTTCCGCTAACAACCACCACAATGTGATGCAAATGAAAGTTTGTGCGTCACTTCACGTGTCACGATTATATGAGGGTCCGTTTAGGCCATAACTATTGAGACACTCTCACACGCACTACTGAAACACTTACACACATACTACTGAAACACTCGTACATTCACTAGTGAAACACTCACGGTCACTACTGAAATTACTTGTATGAATACATGTGAGACGCTTGCACATCCTCATGTAAGAGCATACATACATATAACTGAAAACGTAGATACGTATACATGTTTCACTTGTATATGTAAGCATTTCATATGTATGTGTATATGACACAGAAGTATATATGTATGCGTGTGTGTTTCTCATATGTATGCGTAAGAGTATTTACAGAGTATGTATGTATGTGTAAGTGTTTCAGTAGTGAGTGTACAAGCATTTCAATAGTGAATGTACGAGTGTTTCATTAGTATGTGTGTAAGTGTTTCAGTAGTGAGTGTACAAGCGTTTCAATAGTGAATGTACAAGTGTTTCATTAGTATGTGTGTAAGTGTTTCATTAGTATGTGTGTAAGTGTTTCAGTAGTGAGTGTACAAGCATTTCAATAGTGAATGTACAAGTGTTTCATTAGTATGTGTGTAAGTGTTTCATTAGTATGTGTGTAAGTGTTTTAGTAGTATGTGTGTAAGTGTTTCAGTAGTGCGTGTGAGAGTGTCTCAATAGTGCGTGTGAGAGTGTCTCAATAGTTATGGCCTAAACGGCCCCTCATACGATTATGCCAAAATGATTTGTGGTCAGAGAACTAAAGGAAGTGATTTTGGACACAGCCCTTGCTGAGTGACATGATTTGTGAGTTCCTGGATCACAGAGTTTATCGAGCCGGGGCGTTCCAGCATGTTAGTGAAACATTAAATTAATGTCTGAATCAGGGAGCTGTTCAGGGAGTGTCTGTTATATAACATAATGTAAACCATCACAGAGAGGAAACTTTGTAAAATCGCTTCTTTCACTCATGTTTAACAAAGTAATTTAAAAGCTCTGACTTCAGACTAGTGATCACTAGACATGTAGAATAATACAAACCACTTGAAAGTAACGCGCCCTGTGACTTCTCTCCACTTGGTTCTCCAAAATATTTATGTCGCCAACTATAGGAACCAAAAGAATTTCATACTGAAAAGGGAAATCCTTGTTTATTTGTTCTGTTACTGGGTGGTGCAGCTCAACAGCTGAGGCAACACAAAACAGGAGAAGGTATAACGTATTTATCTCAAAATAAACTTTAAAATACTAGCCTTTTTGTTACCAAATGGATTAAAACCGAAAGGAAACTTTCCACGTTCCTCGTGGTTTTAGCTGTGGCGAGGTTATTAATCCTAAGGAAGAAAGGAAAGTTCCCACAGGTTTGTTTATGCTTTCACTAGCAAGAAATCCTTTAATACAGAGTGATGATATTGCATATTGAAGACACATGATTTATTCTACCATATTTTGCACAAGTCTGCCCCCCTGTGTTTTTCTTTTCCATTACCGGACTAAATATCTTTATGTCGTTAAAGTTTGCTAAAGTTTGGGGTAAAGTTAAATCTTCTTTAAAATATATCTTTCAGTCTTTCTGATTTCTTAACTTTTAGGTATGGGCTGCAATGACTAATTGTTTATATTGTTCCTCTGGTGTTACCATATCTACCATTATCTGTGTAAACACAAAAATAGTTTCTCTCTTTCTCTCTCTCTCTCTCTCTCTCTCTCTCGCTCTCTCTCTCTCTCAAGTCATACTTCCAAGAAGTGTGTTTATGGAGTGCATCGCTACAAGAAAGCTGGTCTGATTCCCGGCTCTCTCGCAGGAGAAACAAAGCACTGACTGGTAAGACGAGTTTCTGAACTGATTATTGGGTTTAGTCAAATCCTACAGCTACATGCTAACATTTACAAGTCATTTTGGTTTTGATTGATTCCTTTTTTTGGGACAAATATGCTAAGGTAGTTTTCCCAGTAGATTTAATGTAAATAAATAATGAGAGGACACTTGACAAATAGTATGTACAAAGTCACTGAGCTGTATATTGCTTAAATATGTTGTGTTGTACTGGATGTGACTGTGGCTCAGTGGTAAGCAGGGTAATCCTTCTATCAGAGGATAGGGATCGAACCGCAATGACACATTGTTCCTTAGGGTGTAAGCATATATACTTATGGGCACTATGAAGCGAGAGGAGATGAAATGTGGACATAGTCTACACATCTGAGATATTTATTTCATACTTTGTCAATAAATAATACAAAATTCCATTCAGTTATTAAGATGCTATTTAGCATATAATATATATACAGTCAATATTCTCCTAAAAATACATTTAACAGAGTGATGAGACTATTACTACAGTACTATGACTGTACTATATATAAATGTGTGTGTGTGTGTGTGTGTTTTGCAAACACAACATTTTCATCACTGTGAAAACAAAGCTCCGCCCCTTGCTCTTACCTGCAGTCAGAATAAACCTTCATCTTCATCATTTGATCCGCCTCTCCATCGCTTTTTACACTTTCATCACGTTGTTGCACAAGGGAAGCTGTGAAAGTTGAGAATATCAAAATGTCCTCCACAACAGCTTCGTCTGATCGGCATGGATGTCTCAGAGGAGGACGACTACTTCTACCCTGAAAACATCAGCTTCAACTTCAGCTACGATGAATACCCATTCCTCTGCGAGAAGGGCGACGTGCGCTCCTTCGCGGCCGTCTTCCTGCCCATCATGTATACTGTGTGTCTGGTGGTGGGACTGGCAGGAAACAGCTTAGTCGTGGCGATCTACGCATACCACAAACGCCTCAAAACCATGACGGACACCTTCCTGACCAACCTGGCCGTGGCTGACCTGCTCCTGCTCTCCACGCTGCCTTTCTGGGCTGCTGATGCGGCGAGGGGCTGGGAGTTGGGCGCGGTCGTCTGTAAGATGGTGTCTGCCTGCTACTCGGTCAACTTCACCTGCTGCATGCTGCTGCTGGCCTGCATCAGCCTGGATCGTTACCTGGCGTTGGCCAGGGCGCAAGGTGAAGACCAAAGTCGGTGGCTGCAGAGGATAATCACCAGGAGACACTGCTGGAAGATATGTTCAGCTGTCTGGGCGGCAGCTTTCGTCCTTGGTGTACCCAATTTATTTATCTCGGAAGTGAGATGGTTATCTAATAGGAGTGTATGTCTGGCTATCTACCCTCCATCAATGGCTCGTGGGGGGGAAAGCTGCTCTGGAGATAGCAGAGGTGCTGCTGGGATTCCTCCTCCCGCTCCTGGTCATGGTGATCTGTTACTGGAGTGTGGGCCGGGCCCTGAAGGGCCTCCCTGTGGAGAGCAGAGGCAAGAGGTGGAGAGCTCTTAGTGTCCTCCTGACCGTCGTGGGGGTGTTCGTGGTCACTCAGCTGCCCTATAACGTGTTGAAGGTCTACAGAGCGATGGACTCCGTCCTATGCCTTAGTGACCCACTGTGGGACGAGCAAAGTGTTGGATCAGGCGACTCAGGTGACGGAGAGCTTGGCCCTCACTCACTGCTGCCTCAATCCGATCCTCTACGCCTTCGTGGGGTCGTCCTTCAGGCAGCACATGATGAAAGTGGCCAAAACGTTTTGGCGAGAAGAGAAGAAAGAGGAGGGAAAATCCAGCAGAGGACGAAGAGATGGAGATGTCATTTAACTCCCACAATGCATCCAAGAGACAAACACTTTTTTCAATATGAGCCAATACCAGTAAAAATCCCATATTTAGTAAAGCACTGAGAGCAGTAAAAGCATGGGAGGAAATCATTAAGATGTACAAAAATCCACCAGACGATACTTTAACACTTCAATTCCTTGAAAACAGGAGTGTTGTTGTATTTTGGTACAGAAATGCATGTTTCTATTGTATGAATTCAAAAGGATTTAGATTTATGTTTTGAGTGATGTTTTGTCCCTGTCCAGAGAAAACAATGTTTCATTTCAAGTGTATTTTCATAGTTGGCATTACAAGGACCTCCTACTATTTTGACTAAAACTGGTTCTACAGAATCAAATACGCACTTGCACTGGTGGTGTTGCTTTGTACCTAATCCATTGGGATTAAACATCCCATCATGTGGGAGTAAGCCAAGATCAGTTTTCCTGACACTATGCTTCACAAGTTTATCTCTGCAGCCAAGTATACGAAACATACTGAAAAACAACTTTGAGTAACCTTTCTGTGATTTTCTTCAAAGTCGCTGATAAGATGATTCAACCCCTTAAGATCACTTTAAGAGGATAGAGAGGAATAACTTGTACACAACCAAACATTTAGTCACATGCTTGTGAAAAGTACAATATTAACTCCACACCACAAGTCCATGTTATTTTGCCTTCCCTTTCAAAATGTGTACAACATCCCTCTGTTCTGTTTCATCTCAAATTCTGGCACATCCACTACTCGGTGCTTGGATGTGACCCAAGTCACCTGGTGATATAACAATCTGTCTGTGGTCTGCATGAGAGCATGTAGATGCTGAACAGAAGAGACCCGAGAATGGAGTCTTAGGGAACTCTGTCATTTATATATGTCTAATGTGTAATTGTAGTTTGTCGTCTAATAGCTGAAGATAATTCTTCATTTGTTTGAGTTTCGTCTATTTGGGCGAATTATCTTAATTTACAGTGCATTGAGCTCTCAGGGACACCGTACTCTGTACGTTAAATAGAATTCAAACCAGTACAGCACAGTTCCAGAAAGTTCATCCCAGTTGATAATAATAGAGACTGAAACTTTTCTACTGTGTTTAGGTGGATGCCATTCAAGTTATTAAGAGCAGTCTCTGTGCTGTGGTCTTGACTGGAAAATATCGAAACAATTGTTAATGACCAAGACTGTGATTAACTGTTGAAAACCAGCCTTTTCAATGATTTCCCTCTGGGAGGTTTGATATCCGCCTGTATTGTTAATGAGTGAATTGTTTAGATCATTTTGAGTGTGGCTTAATAACAGTCTGTGGGAAATAGCCTCATGTGTTTACTATTGGCAGAGGATCTGATGACCCATTTCTAAAAAGCATGTAGGTAAGATTGTTAATGCAAGCAGCAGCATGAGGATTTCAGTTATTGCACAATTTCCCAAAAGTTGTTGTAACTGATGCAATTTTGCCAATAAACAAGGAGGGAAATGACAGTTGAGGGGTTACTGTCAGAAAATGGTTTGTCAGCAAATACAAACAGTGTCCAATTTTAGTTAGACATAAACACAGCACTACTTAGTTTAAATAGTTGGCATTAGTTATTTTTCTTGTTAGACAGATGTATGCCGTGGTTTGCCATGTCCTTAATCTCTCATACAAAATGTAAACACGGTGACTTTTTACTGAAAGTTAGAAGAATGTCATGTTCTTCGTAGATAAGGATAGTTGCCTCCCTGTATCTCAGCTGGTCCAAATCAAGTGATGCTGCAGGTCGTGTGCTCTGGCACGCTTTTTGTTTTGTTCATGTGGAATCAATTCGACTGAGGTTTGCCATCTGTTAACTGAGCAAAACATTTCACTCCGCCAAAACTTTAGTAAAAGAGAAAAGAACCTGGGCAAACTGTTCGTGTGTGATTAACAACACATGTATGGTGACAACACCCAAACAAACTAATCCTACTTAAAAGTTGAGTACATGTTGAAATCATTTGGGATCGTTTTCCTTCTCTCGTTTATGTTACAACCAAACTCAAATCATTATTTGTCAAAAAAGAAAGTTTGTAAATTAATTTTAAATCCATTTATTGAAAAAAAAACATTCATAAATGTGCAAATAAAGAGCAAAGTGTCACAAAAAAAAACATGACTTGTATTCAAAGAAAACTATAAATATACAAAAATGACACTTTAGACTGGTAAGATCTGATATTTCAGATCAGAAAAACAGCTAATTCACTTTTATTACAATTAAGGCAGTCAACCAGCATCACTTTCAAAGTTTTGAACCAAGAAATCTTTTTTTCTTAAATTAAATAAAAATGATTTTCTATTCAAATATATAACTAATTATACAAGAAATAAAAAATATTTGAGGCCCAAAATGGCAGTGTCACAATAATTTAGAAAATAAATCTTTCTGCCTTTTTCACATGAGAACAAGGTCACAAAATGTGACCGAAACATTCACTCATTAAATACAATATGCCATTTGAACTGTTAAATTGAGTATGTTTTTACACAATAAGCTTTTTTGAACCCTAACCCTAAGTTACTCACTTGTGTAGCCAGAAATAGATTATCAACCCTGTATCAAATGTTAGAAAGCATTAAATACTGAGTTGTTACATGCTACTGTGAATATCAACTAATCACAGTCCCAACTGTTCATGAACAAAAAGTAAAGCTTTCGTATAATCTCAGAAATTCCACTGGATGTGGAAAAATACAAAAATACTACCATGCAAAAGTGCAGAAGGAGGCTGAAGGATTTGTCCCGGCTTACTTCGGCTAAGCAAGTAGTTTCAGTGAATAGTCTTTACCCAGTGAAACCATTCAGTTCGACATATAATGACTCGTGGCTTCACACGTATCTCTTGGCAAATTAAATCAGGCACTTGTGTTGGCAAACAGACAGTGTAGTTAGTAAACTGATGTTGTCTGGCAGACAGCGGAGTAGTCTAAATGTGTGTGTTTTTTAACTACAATGGTATGTCATAACAAAAATGGGAAAAGGCATCTTTGAAGCGTCTTTCGCGAGGCAAAGGCGGCTCCTGACATTGTAAAAGCATGACGCAGAGGAGGCGCAGTGAGTCATCAGTAATTGAGGATCTGCACATCAAACAGGTCACAGACTCCCTCGTTGTCGTCCAGGTTGAAGCTGTAGTCTATTCCTGCGTGAGAGCGCAAGACACAGACAGACGAATGAGACGGAGACAGATAGAAAGACTGCAAAGAGATTCTTATAGAATTATCAGCAACGAACACACATCGAGCGGTCAACCGCTTCGGTCCAGACAGAAATGTCAGAAACTGTAATATAAATTGCTTTTAATTTTTATATACAGATATCTGTGGTGCTGTGGGAAGATCCTTCTGACTATGGTGATCCACTGACGTTTCCCTCTAGCGCCACCATCAGGTAAAAACTTGAAAGCCAATATTTTGGTTAATGATCAAACACCTGCAAAACTAATGACATTCCCATCGGCCTCAAGTGAACTTTGTTTGGTGCTCATGTATCTACACTAGAACACCTGCTAAAGTCCTTGTGAGCATGTTAGCATGCAAACGTTAGCATCTCACGGCGCTGATGGCTGCAGAATCAGTTGTGTTCATTATCTTTAAACATACTGTAATGGAAAATATTTGTTGATACAATTTTTCATTTATAAAGTAAGTCACGGTTTTTAGACGCTTACCGTTAGTCGACATCAGCTCATCGATCAGGTCGACAGCTCCTACAAGAGAATTAAAAACATGTTTCCATTTCCATGTGTATGGAATAGTCACTGCAGACTATGTAACATAACCTTCTAAGATGGAATAAAGTAGTATATTAGACATGTCAGTATATTATTCAGCCATTTTCTCCCACCAGTCCCAGTCCTAAAGCTCGGGATGAAAACAAATAGAAGCCAGCTGAGATCTGAAAGCCTTTACGGAACCTTAACTGAAACGAATGTGAAGAAAACAATAAGCGTCACTGCTGGATGTAATTAGAGTAAACAACGAAGCAGTGTCCGTGTCCTTGGAGCCTCACCCTCTCGGTCGTCCTTCATGTGGTCTCCAGCAACATTGAGCTTCAACAGGCTGCTCACGTCCAGTCCAGACTGGAACTCTTGGCCCGCCAGGTCCATCTGCTGCTGCTCCAACACGGCTGCCGACTGACTGCGACACTCTGCCGGGAGCGTCGGAGGTGCAACAACAATATTCAGCTATACAGGTACAAACAGTAAATATTGTTTAGTAAATGTCTATTTTGTGTTCAGTTTTTGGTAATTCCTAATTTTATGACTGAGTTTCAATTTGAGAATAAGAGTCTGTTAGCATCTTAGCCAGTATTATCTGTGCATAGAAACAGCTCCAGATAAGGAAGTCTCTCACACAGAATGGAGGTTTATTGTATCTTTAGTCCATTACATAATCTGGGTACAGCTGTAAATGCAGTCTGTCTGTCTGTGAAACAAGACAATCGCTGGTGTTATATGCATTATACATACAAGATGTTTCTTCTACAGCAAATCTATTTATATCCAGAAATGCATTCTTTACAATCAAATTCTACCATTGCAAAAACATGCTGAGATCAATTCACAGATGTTTGAAATTCTGAATGTCCTGCAATTCACTCAATTATTCTATAGAACTGGCATATACAAGAACCGTGTGGCCTTTCTGCTTTACCTCTGGATGTTGTTGCTTCCTCAACAATAGAGCTGTTGTGGAGGGTTTACAGAAATCTTACTTGTTGTTTTATACAGAAACGTTAGGCAGAATGTTAACCAGTTAAGGCTGATGGAGGAAAAGCTTATGAAAGGATGGGTTTGAACCATTCCTCATTCAATTATCTTAGTTAATGCCAGAGAGAGGGAGAATGTAAGGCTTTTGGAACACTGAGTTTAACATTAAACTAGCTTGAGTTAAGTAAGCTAGCATGACGCACACACAGTGTCAGTTACATTATATTACAGATGCAAGCAAGGACTTCAAAATAAAACGTGTTCCTGTTCTTGCATGACAGGACAAGATGACATCTGATATTTTAGAGTCAGCTGATAGAAAGCAGACTTTTTAAAGCAATAATCAACTAAAGTCACATGATTCATTTTTATAACGGAAGTGTTTTCTTACAGTTTGTCATCAGGTTTTGATTTCCAGACCACATATCTTTGCAATTTGATACTTTCAGTTATTGGACATCTTTGAATGCAACATAGATATTTGGAAAAGTGTTTCAGTCAATATTTAATCAACCATTATTGTAAGCTAAATGTTTTATTCTCAGTATAATGAAACACAGTTCAACAACAAGTTTTTGAATGTCTTAAGTGCAGAGTTACACACAAAACAAAAAAGGCAGCAGCAGCATCTGGGGTTAAGAACTCAGGGTATGTTATAGTTCAAAATGAGTAATCGCTTTGCACACCTTGGATTCATGAGCCCTTTTCCTCCCCAAAAGGTGCAATCATTTCTATGTGGAACGAGGCAAGACACACTTGCAGGGCTGTTATATTCAACTGCTGCATCAGTTGTCGCTAGGTGGCAATTACCGTAAGTCTATTGTCTAGTAAGCTTGTTTGGGTGGGTTATATTGCTGGTGGCATTTGGTAGACAAGTCTACACAGGTAGGATTTTCTCTACACTCTCTGTTATGGTTATCATTTAACTGAAACATGAAGCACAGTCGCCAGTATCACTGTGGACATCCAAAACCATTCATATTGCAATGTCTGACAACACAAGTGAGAGGGACCAAAACCAACTTCCTTTGGACTCATGGGGTGGAGGATGCCATTTCAAATAAATCATGACGGAGGATCTGAGAGAGAAAAATGAAACCGCCCGTGTGTGACAGTTCTTTGGGGTTATTCCTGAAATAGCTACTCTGTATAAGCCACTGTTTATTCAATGTGTAAGGGGTCCATCATTTGTTTAGGCCTGGTATTGATATTGTCAAACATAATATGTCGACTGAAAAGGTGAACAATGTGTTCACCTATGTTTAGAAGCTATAAAAGCTGTGGCTGGCTTTATCATTTAATTATTTCTGTTATTAAGCTTTGACTGTATGTATCAAATATGACCCTGCAAAAAATTTACAATTCTGAGTGTAAAGTCAAGCTTTTGTCTGTCCACTTTTGTTCACTGCAGCCTAGGAAAAGACAGTAATAATTGCATGGGGGTGTTCTAGAATAACTTAATAAGCAATACAATCCTCAAAGTCCCTGTGCTTACCCATCTGCACATCAGGAGGGGTGGACGATGGAGTCAGCACTTCATCAAGTTCTGGCAGCACCATCTGGTGGTCGGAGGAGAGAGAGTCCTGGCTGCAGTAGGAGGGGGTGGAGTACACTGACGTGGAGAAAGGGAACCTGTGCAGGCTGGCGGGGGTGCTCGGTGGGGTTGGCATTGGACAGATGTCGTCAGTGGGCGGCACAGAGAAGACCACAGGTATTGTGGAGTCTGAATCCCTGTTGATGAGCATGACCTGGATGGGGGCCGAGTGGCTGCGTAGGTTTACCTGGTACTTCTTCTGACCACTCTGGCCCTGAGGATCAACAGTATAGATAAGTTTATAGTCATTACAGCAGATACAAATCTATTTTTGTTTTATATACACAATGGATCACAGGACTTCTTGTATGGAAAATGGGTCGCTTGTAGTGACAGACCCACAGAAACATAGGAGCAGCAAACTCAGCAAACTTAAATGGGGTTTAAAAACTCAGTGTTGCGTTGAATTTTCACAGATAAGGAGAGTAGTCATTTAGACCAGGATTTTTATGAATGTAAGCTAACATGCAGCATCTCCAGAGTGTCTTGCTGGAGTTGTTTTCTTATAAAGTTTAAAAATGGTCTCTCTAATAATTTAATGGGACTATTTGAGGACACATTACAGAAAATACCACGCCAGCGTTACAGAACAAGCAGCAAATGTGCGGAGAACCCTGCCCCTTGGTAGCATGATTGTTTTCTATGTGCAGTTAGACGTCACATGTCGCAAGGACGTATTATCGCAGACGACATGTGGTTTATTCATATGAAACGAGGAATACATATGGGGAATTATTGTCTCTCTGGTGACTTCACAAGGGGCAAAACCAAATTGCTTGTATGCCAATTGATAAAGAAAGCTTGTAAGACGTGACCAACCGTTTCAGGTAGTGGTACCTCCAGCTGGGTCCCAGCAGGAGCCACTACAGCAAGAAGAGTGTCTCCGCTGAAGGCACTGCAGATGTCTTCATGTGTGACAAATTTATAAGTGGAGGGGTGTTAAGGAAACAGGAGCTAGATTACTTTGGGGAGGAAAATGGAGACAATAAACTGGAAAAACAAGACTGAGTATTGTGCAAATCAGGATTAGCCTGGCCGTGATTTCACAAGAGACTGACAAAAGCAATTGTATTTCTAATCCTCCCTTCATAGCATTTTCTTAATAGCAAACAATGTGAAAGGATAAGTAGAGATTTATTTATTCTGAAATAAATAAATGGGGCCTCAAGAGGACCACAGTCACAAACTGTAGAAAGAGACAAACGTGTACTCAAAATTAGAGAATGTAAAGAAATACATAAAACCTATGACCTGAATTGGACTAAACACAAACCAAATAACCTTAAAATAGGTACAAGCAAAACATCTCAATTAAATGCCAGCTGGCATGAAAGGATATGTGCTGGTGATGGGATCGAGGTTACAGTATTTGATGTTCTCCTCTAGCCATGTCTTCTGGTTGTCCAGCTCTTTTTCTTGATCCTCCAGGTCAGAGATTTGGGCCTTCAAAACATTCACCTGTTCTAGCACCTCCTTAGTTTGGCTGCCAGAGTTCTCTCCCCTGGACACAAGGAAGATTACAGATCGGACAAGCAAGCATGAGGTATGAGCACAAGTCATATACTTGTTTTGCTCCATTTTGGCAGGTTAACAGGCAACTAAAGATAAGATTTGGCTGCTAAAAAGCATCAAAATGTTTCATTTAAAAATGCAATGCCTGAGGGTAGAATGGGAGATCCTCTCAAATTGTTCACACTGACGAACAGAGTACAAAGATATCGAAGGCATTGACTTATCAGCATGAAAGAAAATATTTCACGGATAATAAAATATGAAAATAGTTTTTTCAAACCTCCACTGGATTATGTTCTTGTTTTTCTTCTCTATCAACCCCACTCCTTCCAGTACGTTGGTTATGTCATATATCCTCCTCTTCTGCTTCACTGCCAAGCTGTCTGCAGCCTGTTAATTCAGTCAGACATTTCCATAAAGGGTCTTATTGAGTGGCAGGTTAGTATGAACCTTGCTGACATAAAACCTCACAGACCAGGCTTTAACAGGAAACCCAGAACTTCTGTGGGAAAGAAAACCTACAAATTAAGGATTTGGCAAAATAAGCTGCACAAAAATAAAACCCTTTGGCAGGAGAGGACAGTTACAATAGTAAAGGAGGAAGGAGGAGGAGGGAAAGGGTCCAAGAAGCCTACTGTGTAAACATTACAAAGTTTTGGCGCGCAAGGGAGGGAAAACTGCTATTAGTGTGATAAACAAAAAAAGGGTACAATTATGAAAGACACTTCAGGTGGCAGAGACACATCTGCAAGTGTAACCACTAAGGGCAGTGTGCAGCTCATGGTACAACAAAGTGTACCCTGGTGTTTGAGGAGAGGGGTTCATTCACTGTTCATTTCTAACTGATAGCCATAAGAAAACTATCATTTGAGAGATGGTAGGAAGGAGACTTTCAGAGGAGCATGAACTATATTGCAACTACCGACTATTTTCATTATCGATTAATCTGTTGATCAACTTCTTGATCATTTTATTCTATAAAAACATCAGAAAACTGTGTCCATCCATGCTTTTCCCAGTCCAAGGCAACACGTCCAAATGTGTTGTTTTGTCTGACAAACGATCCAAAACACAAAGATGTTCAATTTCATAAAACACAGGAATGCAGCGAATCTGGAGAAGCCGAAACCAGAGTTTGGGTATTTTGTCTCAATTAATACATTATTTAAAAAGTTGCTACACTACTGGTTCACAATGTGAGTGGGAGGGAGTCTGGACATCCCAAAGGCTCATAAAATAATAATAATTTAACATTATGGGAATAGAAAAGCAGAAAAACACGCAAAACTATATTTCAGATATTCCTCCTAATCATTGCATTTTTGTTCCATATGTGAATTACTTCATAGTTCTACCTCATCAGTGCCCTAAAAAATAAATATTAAAAAGGATGAATCACTTGTTGGTTGCCTTGGTAAATAACCCATAGATATGCACTCGGTGAAGAAATATAGTCTTGTTTTAAGGTGTTAGCATCCAGAGAGTTTGGGCTAACTCTCATTTGGTAAAAAGATCCAAAATAAATTTAGTCCTCATTTCATGAATCAACATCGTATTAAATTGGCCTGCCTCGCGACTTCAGGTTTGTTTTGTTACCCTACGCTATATTGAAGGGGGCAGGGGCTCACTTTACATTTAATTAATTAACAGTACAGACCTGGTTTATTTCCATTAACAATCTGACTGGAAACTGGTAACTGCTAGCTACGCACTCTCTCTTTAAACAAGTAACTAGTTTTATTTTATTTTTTCCCCCACTTGTGCGTTAGCGTTATTGAACCCACGAACGAGGAGGTAATGGCGGCTCTAGCTGGTCCACCTGTTCATCAAATCAATGCACCTGACCAGCGTTGGTGACCGACGGCCCTTTTTTGCCGAGGGGCCGCTAAAGAACACCGATTAATTCCCCCAACCGTCGGCGCTGAGCCGCCCGCTGCTCTCCTCCGTTTCACTGACCACTTTCAGATCAAGGACGCCGTCCTTCGCTTCTTGAAGCAGACTGACAAACTTCATCGTGAGGAGCCCCAAACTTTTCTCGTGGCGACTCGGTGTCGAGCGAACGGTCTCCGTCGCCTCGAACTCCATCTTCTTTTCTTCAAGAGTCCTGCTTTTACCGCTGTGTTTAACTAACGTTAGAAATATCGTACGTTTGCACTTCAATGTAACGTCTCTGCGGGACGACGGTGGGACCGGCAGGGTTTTTAAATCAACGGACGTTACGTTAGGTTACCATTGCTATGGCAACCCTTGTCCCGCTCGCGCCCCCCTGCTAATGATGCCCCTCCTCACCAGAATTTGAGCCTTACCCCCGCCCCCTCCAACCAACACTCAAACAATACTTATTACTTATTATTTATATCCTGTGTTCTCATCTTAAAGTTGTGTTGACACAAAGTTATGTATAATTTAAAGAAAAGACACAAATATACTCAAGAATGCATTTATTTGATAAATCGTGATGTACTAAAATACAACAATAACTTAACATAAAACATGTATACAAAAACGGGAACATTTATTCATTAAAAAAATATATATTCTAGTTTGAATGCATACATTGCCATAGATGCAAAGTCATATTTAATTTGTTAAAAGTCTTTTAGTACACTTGTGAGACGTTTCATTTTCGCTTCCGTGATTCTCTTGTTGGTTTCCGTCTCTTCCAATAGCTGACGCATTTCCTCCTCCACGTCAAACACCTGAAGACACACACATACAACTTTTTTTTCTTTTATAATAGTTAAATCCAAGAACCTTTTTGAATGGTGAAGAAGGTAAAACATTAGAAAATCACACTGCTGAAGAAATTTTAAACAAAGACTATCTTGAGCCATTATAACGGTACATCTTACACCCTTCTCTGCACTTCCATTCTATAGAGACTGTGTCTGTCCCACGGCGACTTCAACTAAATAAATCAAAAGGAACCAGAAGAGTCGTCATACAAAATAACCTCATAAAGGTTAACACCACTATTTCAGCAGTGCAACAAAACAGGATAATTAAATGTGGACTCCTAAATATTAGATCTCTGTCATCTAAAGCTGTATTAGTAAATGATTTAATATCAGACAATCACATTGATGACATTATTTTGTCTTACTGAAACCTGGCTGAGTCATGAAGAATATGTCAGCCTAAATTAATCAACTCCTCCAAGTCTTATTAATACTCACATTCTTTAAGGCACCGGCCAAGGAGGTGGAGTAGCAGCCATCTTTGACTCAAGCTTATTGATAAATCTTAAACCTAAATTAAACTACAACTCATTTGAAAGCCTTGTTCTTAGTCTTTCACATTACAGCCAATTATATTTGTTATTCTGTACCAGCCAACAGGTCCAGAGCCTGGTGGCTGGTACAGAATAAGCCTGTGCCTTCAGTTATCAAGCTCCTCTTTTATGGAACCAGCTTCCACTTTCAGTCCGGGGGCAGACACAGTCACCACATTTAAGAGTAGACTTAAGACTTTCCTGTTTAACAGCGCTTAGTTATGGCTGAATCGTGTTTACCCTGGTCCAGCCCCTAGATATGCTGCTATAGGCTTATAGGCTGCTGGGGGATGTTTTAGGATACACTGAGCTCCTCCCTCCTCTTCTCTCTCTCTCCTTTACATCTCTTCATTGCACATTACTAACTCTATTTCTTCCCTGGAGTCTTTGTTTCTATCATATTCATTGAATGTGTTGTAAATCTGTACACATGACATATATTGCTTCTGTCCATCCAGGGAGAGGGATCCTCCTCTGTTGCTCTCCTGAAGGTTTCTTCCCTTTTTTCCCCGGAACAGGTTTTTTCTGGTTTTTTTGGGAGTTTTTCCTGATCTGATGTGAGGTCCTGGGACAGGGATGTCGTATGTGTACAGATTGTAAAGCCTTTAAAACTAATTTGTAATTTGTGATTTTGGGCTATACAAAATAAACTGATTTAAATTGAATTGAATTGAATCTTTAGTGTATTTACCACACATTGATTCATCCTTATCCACATCAGAGTTTAGGCCAAGACTTGGTTTGTGTTCATATATGTCACATATGAACACACTGGCACAAAGCACCTGTTCCATCTATGAGGAAAGGTATATATTTTACCTTCTGATTGGCTCGTTCAATCTGTTTCTGCTTCTCATTCGCCAGTTGAAGCAACTCGGCTTGATGGGTAGCCTGGCCAGATTCTAGCTGTCGACGAAATGCATCATCCACACAGTGTAACTTCTCTACTGCAGCTCTGCAAGACAAGCAACAAATACAACTAAATGTTATATAATCAGACCTATGGGTGTCACACTAACTTCCCTGGTACAATTAGCTTTTAACGTGGCCCCAGAAGAGAATCACTTGAACTAAACACAAACATAAACTAATATTGTATTTATCCTCTGCTTCTGTCTCAGGGGATCAAACACCCTGATCATGATTTGACCCCAGACTTCATAACTAATATGTGATTACAATTGGGAATCTTCAAAGTGTTCTAGCTTTTAGGTTTGGGAGAGAGATGTAGCAGCCATGTTAAATAATAGTAACATAATGTGATTATGTGGGCTATTAGAACTGTGACTTGATAACTTCACATGTAAATGTAACAGAACAGCAGATTTACAAACAGAGTTTCAAAATGTTTGCTTGGATGTGTTATATCGTACTTGTGTGCTTCTGTTGCTTTATCTCGTTCTTCCAGCAGCAAACGTTCCTTGGAATCAAAGTTTTCCTTCATGCGCTTCACCTGGTTCTCCAGCCGAGTCAGCAGGTCTGCCTTCGCCTGCCACTTCTTACTGGAATCACTGGTAGTCAAAATAAATATGGAAAAAACTCAACTTGATGATGGTGAAGAAACAGATCGGATCAGGAAGACATTAGGGGGAGCTGGTTCAGGTCATGAGCTGTAGTGGGCTTTATTTTAAACAACCATCAGTTATTCCTATTGAATAATACTTTTTTTTTTTTCTGGTTTATCTATGTTTGTAGATAGTGTATATCTAGTATGTCTGTGTGTGCATGTGATGGGATACTTGCCTGTAAACTCTTTTGATCTCCTCAAGCTCTGCCTCCTTGTCCTCCAGCTGCTGCTTCAGCTCCTCCTTGCGCAGGCTCAGATGCTCCAGCTGGTCCCTCAGCTCAGCCTGCTGAGCCGTTTCCTCCTCCAGCTGCTGCTGGGACATCTTCTGGGCCTTGACCGCCTCCTCCCTCAGCCTACGGATCTGATCATCACGCTCCTGCAGGGTCTAGACAGCAGGAAGACAGAAGACATATAGATAGAAATACATAAATGCACTGACCCTAAATCCGCGAATGAGCTATCATTCAGAGCTTTATTCATCAGACTGCCCAGCGGAGGTGTGGAGTGGGCACAACCCTTTGGAATCTATCCCGTTCCCCAAAATCAGTGAGGACATGCTTAACAATCTTGGAGCTCAAATCATGACTATGGAAGTGCAGGAGGCAATCAAACTGCTACAGAATGGCAAATCTCCAGGCCCAGACGGGTTCGTAGTAGAGTTTTACAAAACATACTCCCACCTAGTCTCCCCACAAAAGTATACAATGAATCATTTTCTAATAGGACGGCTGCCCCCAACGCTAACTGAAGCCACCATCTGTCTCCTACTGAAAAAAGACAAAGACCCCTTATTATGCAACAATTACAGGCCCATATCCCTTCTGAATGTTGACCAGAAGATGCTAGCCAAGGTTCTAGTTAAACATCTACAGACAGCTCTACCATCTTTGATCTCTACAGACCAAACAGGCTTCATGGGAGGAAGAAGCTCCTCATTTAACACTAGGCGGCTGCTTAGCATAATCAGCTCCCCAGGCCATGACACCCCTGAGGCGATACTATCCTTAGATGCTGAGAAGGCTTTCGACAGGGTCGAATGGAAGTATCTATACTACATTCTGGAAAGATTTGGCTTCAGTTCGGACTTTATAGCCTGGATCGAGTTGCTCTATAACTCGCCAACTACCACCATTCTCACTAACGGGGTGAAATCCTGGCCTTTTGCATTATGCCATGGCACCAGAAAAGGTGGTCCCCTCTCGCCCCTTGGCCATTGAACCTTTGGCTATCTGGGTGAGGAGGGATTCAAGGGCATTTCCAGGATGGGAACCACACACAAACTGTCACTATATGCAGATGATCTCTTGTTATATGTCTCATCCCTTTCAGTTGTCAAAGATATTCTACTAGAATTTGGGAAATATTCTGGTTATAAATTAAACTTTCATAAAAGTGAACTTCTCCCCATAAATGCGTTAGCCAAGGAAATACCACAATCTCTCTTTCCATTCAAGGTGACCCTGGAAGGTTTTAGATACCTGGGGGTGGCCATTACGCCATCATTTAAAGATCTCTTTGCCAAGAACTTTCGCCCTCTTGTAGACAACTGTAAATCTTACATAGCCTGCTGGTCCTCTCCCCCCTGTCCCTCATTGGCCATGTCAACCTCATAGAAATAGTAATTCTTCCCAAATTCCTATATATGTTTCAACATATTCCAATCTTTATTAAAAAATTATGTTTCTGACAACTATATCAGACTATCTCCTCATTTCTGTGGGTAACAAACCCCCTCGCATTAAGAAAGCAATCCTATAACTTCCTAAAAAGTCTTTACCCAATTTAATCCACTATTATTGGGCCTGCAACATTGAAAAGCTACGTCACTAGATGGACGATGGGCTCAGAAGTGGTCCTGTGTGGGCCCAAATGGAATTATCCTCTTCCAAGTTTTCCCTTCAATCCCTCATCACGGCACGACTGCCACTAAAAACCCACGGGATCTCGAAAAATCCAATAGTTACCAACTCCCTTAACATCTGGATACAATTCCGTAAACATTTTGGGCTGGACAAACCTTCGACTGTGGCTCCAGTCTTTACAAACCACTTATTCTCACCCTCCGTGTCCGACCCTACTTTTTGTACGTATAGCGTGAGAAAGGCCTACGTAGTATTAAAAGACTTCTATAAGGATGGGGACTTTATGGATTTCGCAGGACTGTCACCTAAATTTGATCTGCCTAAATCAGACTTTTTTCTACAGATTAGACACCTCATTAAGTCTGAATATCCCCACTTTCTTTCCTTTCTTTACTTGCTTACTCTGGTTCCTATGCAAAAGGGCTCCATTTCAACGATCTATGGCTCCATTGACCCCCTTAACGCAGACCAGACATCTCATCTAAAACAGGCCTGGGAGAAAGAAATTGGTAGACCCATATCTGACAACCGATGGGTTCGCATTCTGGACTTGTCCCACTCCTCCTCAATCTGTGCGAGACACGGGCTGTTGCAATGCAAGGTTTTATTTTGTGTTCACTACAGAAATGCCCGTCTGGCTAAAATCTACCCAAATAGGAATGACAGCTGCAATAGGTGTAAACAGTCACCAGCCAACCATACCCATATTTTTTGGTCATGCCCAAATTTAAAAGATTTTTGGGATCAAATATTCAATATGCTTGGCACAGTACTGGGTGCAAAACTTAATCCCGAACCCCTCTCAGCACTATTTGTCCAACCACCGGAAATACGAAATCTGCCATCGACAGGGCGACGCATCCTGGCCTATACGACACTGCTAGCCAGACATCTCATACTATTTAAGTGAAAACACGCTCTCCTGCCCACACATAACAGTTGGTTAAAAGAGATCCTAAATTATAGAAAATTGATGATTCCCCACTACCTCTTTGAGTTTGCGGATGGTCTCGGTCTGGTCATCAATGATTTTGGTTTTGATTTTTAAGGCATCGTAGTCCCTCTCATTCTGTTTCTTCTGAGTCTCCAGCTCAGCGCCCAGCACCTCTATCCTTGCCTCCAGGCGTCCACGATCCTGAGCCAAGGACGATCCTTGGAAAGAGAAGTACATCAAATTGTGAAATTGGATCTGTCTACAGTGTGTTTCACACAAATAACCACTAGATGACAGGCTGTACTCGTTACGTAACATTAGCACAGACAGTATAAAGCCAAACAGCCCATGTCTCCTTCATACTGTGAGTGACTCATTCTGTCAAGTGTTCCACATACTAAAAGGCTCATTCTAAGGTGGGAACATGTGCCCTCCTGGATGCCTCCCACCTTGCTGAGCAAGCTCCTGGCCCCAGATTCTCCTCTCTGTCCTGAGGCCATCGATCACCGATTCCTGTGCTGTCAGCTGAGACAACAGTCGAGCCTTGTCCTTCTTGAGCAACTCAAGCTGCAGAATGAGACGGCGATCCTGCGACACCTCTGTTTCCAAGGAATGCAGACGGTTCTGGCAGAGGGACAGAAACAAACCGACAAACAGACAGACAGACAGACAGACAGACAGAGGGAGAGAGAAAGAGAGAGAGAGAGTTTCAATGATCAACAGCCATGGCTGACAGATGGAAAGGCAGCTGGACCATTGAGCATTCATGAGGTTCTAAAAGTATCCTAAAGGCTCAGGCTGAATAATATGACTGATGCCCAGAACTGCTTATCTCTATTGTATCTTATTACAGTGTTGGGCAGTAGCGGTGCAACATATAGTGACATTAATATTTTAATTACATTTGTCAGTAGCGTGCGGTGAGTGTCGCTGTTTTTGGAATTAAATAGCTTTTTGTAGCTTAACTCTTTTATTAATTAAGTAATAATGTAGCATCCACACAAGCTACATTTCTGAAACTCAAGCGAAGCAGTTTTCTCTTGCGGTCTGAAATAAAACTGCTCGGGATCAGTATGTGTATGTTTAGCTGAAAGCAGGGGTGATGATGGTATCACGTACCAATCCTTAGACTGATGCCTATGATGTCTCTTCTTGTGTTAACTTGATGAAAAGGTGGCAGAGGGTTAGGACGGCCAGGAATTGACTTGCACATACACTGTTTAATTATACTAATATGCTACAGACAGAGTAGTACCTGTACATTAGTGCAAGGCAAGTGTATTTGATGTACCTTATTGTGGTAAGGTACATGATTGTAGATTAAATGTAAAGAAAAAGTAGCTTTGTTGTAGTTAAACTACGTTTGCCATGTTTCTGTAGCTTAGCTTGAAACATTTCTTGAGGGAGGAGTTTCAGTGTAGTGAAGCCTCATTTATTGCAGTTACTGGTAGCTTAGGTCACTTTCCAAGTAGCTCGCCCAACACTGCTTGTATATAATGGGACCTTCACTCCTGATCAGAGAATTTATTCTAAATAATTCAGTCAGATCTCAATCTTTTACTTTATTGCTGTACCTTCAGATCAGTGACAGCATCTTTCTTGGCTTTGATGAGATCAGTGATGCGGGACTTCTGTTCTTTGACCATGGCTGTGAGCTCCTGCACCAGGGACCCTGATTTCTTCTCCCTCTGCTGGGTCTGGGCGAGGCTCGCCTTGAGCCCCAACAGCTCTGCAGCCATCTGATCACAAGCCTCCTTTACCTACAGAAGCAGAGCGAGGACAAAGAATCGAATGAGTATGAGAGTTGAACAGAGTGAAGCACTTTGGTTGGAGCATTAACTGACATGACAATGTGATCAATCAATGTCACATTCTGACAGTAGAGGTTTCAGAGTTACGTATTTTTTTTAAAGGTTTCCATTAGCGAGCGTTTGACTCACAATCTGAATCTTATTCAGACTTTTTCAAAGTTCAGAGGTTGAAGCCTTTCAGTAAAAGTGTGTGATCAGTAGCAGTCAGGACTAGATTACATGTTGTACAGAATGTGTGAATGAAATCTGGAACCATAATGAGAAGATTGATTCAAATCCAATCCTTTCTTTTGTGTGAATTACAGACTACTTGTCGACCCTAATTTAATCTCAGCTTTAACAGTAATGCTAAATCTATCTAGATTGGGGTCATTTCCCTTTTTACTGGACACATTAATAATGTATGAGCTTAACTGTACAGAGAATGTAAGACAACACTGCAGTGATGACAGGCCACCTGTATGGCATGCATCCATCTTAAATCAGACCTCAGAGAAGCGAGCAGCCTCAATGGTTAGCGCCATGCGGAACTCGTCCTCCAGAGCAGCATACTGTTTCCTGCCCTCTGCCAGTTTCTCCTGCAGCTCCGCCTCCTTGTAGTCGTGTCTCTGTTCCACTGATGCAACTTCTTTCGCCACTGCCTCTCTGAAATCTGCCCCGCCAGGCTGCAACCGTAAATCCAGCTGTTTTCTGTGAAGCAACACAAACAAGCATGGTACACTGAGCTGTTCTAAAGGCTTCTGGGGCCTTAACACAAATAGGGTAGCATGCAAATGGAAATCTATGGGTCATAACATGAAATTCCAACTGTAATGTTAAAATAAATCCAAAAGATTACAAATAAATAACCTTTCATGTAAAATAAGCAAATCTATTCTATATTTGGCAGAAAATATTTTAGATTGTATTCTTTTAATAGGGGAAATTGAAGTTGATATTATGCAACACTCCTACCAGTGATTCAGAATAAAATCCTTTAGGTGTACCTGTGCTCTTGTTCCCTGGATGCCAGCAGTTCATGCAGCTGCTGCATTTTGTCTTTGTACTGACGCACTGAGGCTCTCTGGATGTCTGACTCTCTCTTCAGAGCTGCTGCCTTGTTCTCCAGCTCCTGGAGCCGCTTCATCTGAGGAAGGTCGGCACATGTTTTATCAGATACGGTCATAACTGAATGTGATCGCTCTGCTGAATCCTTTCGTCTGGCTGCATACATTCCCCTCTGTAGGAGAGATCACTGAACTTCTACGCTGGTTTAATTAAAAACAATAGTGACATCGGGAGTTAACATGCTCAGTTTGTCGGGAACAGAAACAGCATGATATTTTCATAATCTAAACAGGGGTGATCTGATTTCCTGACTGAATGAACACTAATGTGTATCAAAATGGGATACAAGACTTCTCAGGTATACTAAACTAACTACTGTACCTCCTCAGCCTGCTGGCGAGCCCTGAGTGCCTCTCCATGGGAGATGCTTTCCTCCAGCCTGCGTAGTGCAGTCTTGTGTTGATCGCCACTGCTGCGGGCCTGTTCCAGCTGCTGGGTTAGGGACTGACACCTCCCCTCCAGCTCCTCAACACAAGTCTGCAGTTCAGAGCGACCCGATCGCTCCTTTAGCAACAATTCTTTCAGTCTGTATGGGTAGAACACACCATAAGAGCAGCAATAGTAATACCCTGTATGGCTGTTTTTTCTGTGTATGGAAACTGGTATAGGCAATCACTTCTAATGTTGTGATGCCCTTGATTGTCCCCTGTGATTTATTGCCTGCTGTTCAAAACTGCTGTGCACTTGAAGAAATATGACATTACAGCATAGTCCAAATCTTGTCTTAAGGAAGAGAAAACACGTATAGTGAAAATGACAAGAGGAAAAAACATATAAAAGGGCTGTCTGGTAAAAAGACACATAGAGAATTTAGGAAACAGTACAACCTACAATGACCGTACAATCAGTACGCCGAGTCATTTCACTGTAAGCTGTCACCTGACGAGTGAGGGAGTCAACAGTAGCTGCCGTGTTCAGTGTTACATAGTGACGGTTAAGATGGATTAATGTAATGCAGCGGACATATGCTTGCCACCAAGCTTCTAATTACAACCGTAATGCAGATTTATTTCAGCAGGGTGTGATACTTATAATGCTTACACCTGGCTCTATGAATGCAGTGTCAAAGACAAACAGTCTCACATATAGGAAGGAGTACAGTTTGGGTGCATAGGTTAATGATGTTTATACTAATAGCTTAACATCGAAGGATACTTTACTTGCAGGCATACTTTAGGTTTTAGAGTAATGGAGCCAACATGTGAGGATTGTTAATGGTGGGATGGATACTCATTGTTAAAGAATGAGACAGGCAGCGCCCTGGTCTCGGGAGAGCCAAAACAAAATATGAAGAGTGCTGAAATAGATGAGAATCCATTATGCAGTTGACAACTAAAATCCACAGAGACGAGTCCAATTATCCCTTTTCCTCGTGAGATCTGCTTTAGAGTTACTGCACTGATTCATGTGGTAGTTTGGGTGCAAACGAGCATCTGTGTGTCTAGACGGTTTTCCTCTTACCTGTCGGTGGTGTGCAGGGCCATGCTCTGCAGGTCTTTCTCCTCACCGACCTTTGTCTGCAGGCACTTTAGATCCTCTGTTAGTTTCCTCACAGCCTGCTCAGCCTTCCAACGCCTCTCCCTTTCCTGATCACGCTCTTCCACAATAGTCTAGCACATGCACAAATACTGAATGAGGCATAACCAATATAACATTGACTGTTTCAAAAGGTTCAAGTATCAGTAAATATATAAATTGATAAGCTCCACCGAATTGACACATTAAAGTCTGTTTACAGATCTTAGGGAGTACGATTGCACGTTTAAAACATTGCATAAAGCATGTTGTGGCTCCACAGGGAGCTGGGTGAAATCAGATAAATTGCCTTTAAGTGATGTCACTTGAGTCCATGTCAGTTGGGTCTGAGGACTACAAGTTTGAAATAAAACAATCTGGGGTTGTGGAGTCAGAAAGATGAGAGTTTATCAGACCTCTGCAGACCACTCCTTATCTCTGCGTGAGGCTAGCAGCTGGAGGCTACACTAGCCGCTACTAGCATAACACACTCAAATCTCTGCATTGTGGTTAATGTAGGTAACATGTTTTGACAAGTAAGAATGCATAGAAAAAACCTTTGGTAAAAAGAAAAACTTATCCTTTTTTCTAAACACAATTGTCTATCAATGTCACAAGAAGTCAATGCTTAGTTGTCCGATAACCAGAATTTCACTTCTTTTTTAGCATGGGTTTTAGGATTGTATTATGATTGGTAGTCCTATTTTATTTAGTTCATTTTTGTTGTGTGTGAAGCACAATGAGCTAATACTGTATGAAATGTACATTTGACCTGACTTGGTTCAAGTCAGTTTCTTTAGATTATTGACTAGAGTTTCTCAGAATAAGCAAAACGTCTAATGGAAAGTTTTAATGTTGTTTGTTATTGTCTTTGTTTTATTGGGTATCTATTATTCTGTTCCCGTATGTGCATGCTGTTTTGTATTGGTTTTGTGAAAAGAAATGAATAAAATACAAACAAAAGTATGCTTTTACAGAGATACGAGTACAAACACCCAGAGGATGTCTATGCTCCTCTTGTACAAAGACATAACCTTTTTCATATTACATTCAAGCTGTTGTTCAGACCACAGTTGACCTATCCATGCCGTACCCTGTAGGTTTCCTCCTCTTCAGTGGACTTGGCTTTCATGTTGCCTGAGACCTCAGCAGTTCTCACAGGTCCTCTCCTCATTATCCCCGCTGAGGCTGTACCCCCTGGGCCGCCAGTCTTCCTCCTGTGCCCCTCGGCAGACTTTGAACTCCTCTGTTTATGATTCTCCTGATCGCTGCACATAATAAAAAAGTGCACGTAAAAAACAAGTATTGAACCAGCTGTAAAATTGATTAGAAACAGCCCTCAAGCTTAATTCTGGTTCAATAATGGTCAAAGCAGACAATTTGCTGACTATTATAGGTAAGCAAAGTTTGAAACAACTTTGAATTGAATTTGGAGCTAATATTTAAAAGTCACCTTGCCTTTGATGAGGACAGTTGGGGGCTTACTTAAGTTAAATTACTAAACCTGAACACGTTATCAGTGGCTGATGAAGCAAGATGAGGGGGTCGACCATTGAAGCACGATCGTTAATCATGGGACTCAGATGGCAATTGTAATATTTAACAGAGAGGAGGAAACTTTACAACATCGCTCACAGAAGAAAATGTGTCACCATCGTATAAACCAACATAAAAGGGTTTCCTTTATCATCAAGATACATGATATTATGTTGATGCATGCCATACAAAACGGAAATTCTTTTCGCTGCATATTGTGTTTGACTATCATAAATGCAGGCTTTGTCAATTACACCATCATAATATGTGTATGATTATCATTACTCTGAGGTACACTCTCTGATGTTGTTATAGAGTCCAATAGAGCTTGAATGTCTTCACACAGTTGAGTTTTAAAATATTCTGAGAGTTCTGAAGAATTTTAAGTTTTGGTTGTTTAACAAAATCAGTGGAAACACATGTTTATGTGACGGCAAAACTAATTATTTTTCATTACAAATTAATTGACTTGACTTTGTGCAGGGATGTATGGGTGCAAAATCACCTGTCGGATTTCTGGGCCTTGATCTTCTGGGGGGTCGCCCTCCATGTTACGTTGTTACGATGTTTGGGGATCCTGATGCGCCTCCTGTTTTCCTTCCCGCTGTCACACTCACTCTCTGACGTGCGGTCAGTGTCCCTCTTGGCTTTCCGTACCATTGCCACAGAATGAGTAGGGCAACTGGATTTGTCACCAACAGGAGCCTGGTTAGATCAATACAAACGTAATCATAAATGAATAAAACATAGGATATATTTGATAGACATAGCAGCAACATGAATTGCTACATTTTAGAATTTTTTTTTTAATTCAAACATGAAAACAAATAAATAAATTACAACTGTGGTATCAAATCTGGGCTGATGCTTGGAAACCACGAATACCTAACCTAGAACTGACAAATTAAGCAGACCCCATAGGCATCTTTAGGAAGAATGTTCTCTTGATTTAGAAAATGCTGAAATACAACAGTTTCTAATATCACATGTGATTTATAACCTATTTTGTAAAAGAGGATGATTACCTAACTAGTATAAAAAACGGCTGTTTTTTAATCTAAATATAATCCATCAATGTGTATTCTTCACACAATCTCACCTGCTGTATACCTCACACAAATACTTCTTAATTATTGACTTAATGGCTTTCAGCAGTGTTAAATAAGCACCTTCTGGATGAGCTGTGACACCTGGTGCTCCAGTTTTCTGATGCGTTGTTCATTAACTGGGTCTGCTGGATTGGCCACAGTGGAGCGAACCTGTGCAGCTGGATCTGCTTCGGAGGAAATCCGCTGACGGAACTGGGTCAGCACCTCATCGATGCGGGGTGTGGTGAGAGTGACATCTTCTCTAACCTGCAAGAGAAACTTAAACTTGCTTTTTTCCATTTCATTGTGTTACACTGCAGCTGGTTTTGCTGAAGATAATAACAAATGGATTTTGCCAACTGATGCAATAAATTTAACATTTAACTTTCAATAAGCAACTTATTGGTAAGAGATCAGATTCCCTAACTTCTATTTTCCTGGTAATAAATCCACTAAATTACACAATATTTCAGCCATTCAGGGACCTCTGTGAATCTGCTATTTAAAAGCACTACTGTGGTTGAAGGATGACACAGTGGCTCAACGCTCAGCACCATCCCTTCACAGAAAGGTGCCCGACTTAAAGTCTCCCAAACGCTTTCAGTATTCAATACTGACCTTTTTTCTGTTCACATTTTGAAAAGTAAGAGGACAGGCTCTGCAGTAGAAGCTCACACTTTGTTACATGCGTATGTGTATAATGTTCCAAATACCAACATAAAGAAGAGGAATACAAGTTTGGCAGTTTTTTAAAGAAATTTAGATTCTGGACTGAACTATTTTGGATACAAAATGCCACATCCACTGACAAAGGCCAATTCGTAATTTACTTATCTCAGATCACTTTTGTAAATCAAGATAAACGTCAGTTATAAGGGGACAATGTGTAGGCGTGGCTGCAGAATGCAACCAACTAAAGGACTAAATGTCCTGGAATGATGATAAATAACCTTTTCCTGAATATTATATTCCATTTCTGCTAATAGATCCCCCAAAGCTACACATTGGCCCTTCAAAGTAATGCATCTCTCTCTTATTCCACTCATGTCCAGTTTTATTGTGCTACATATAAATGTTGTACATGAATGGTGCGTGTTCTTCTGTGACTATGTGTTTGACATGTTGGTCGGGTGAGTGTTTTTAACAATTCAATCTGAATATGGTAATTATAATGGAATATAATGGTATAAATATAAGTCTACTAATGGCGTTATGGCATGAACACTTACCGCTTCATTGGGACTAGTATCCGAGGACAGCAGGAGGTCCACATAGTCCTCCAGACCGGGGATATCACAGGGACTCCCTGGACCTAGATTTGATGGATTTCCCAGCCGGTCCAGACCATCAAGAGCAGAGATCTGCGGCAACGACTGAATAACAATCTCTTTGTAACCTGCAGCAAGACAGACACATACATTAAAACACCATTATATATTATTGTCACATTAGGGGTGTATGGCTTGGCTAAAATATGGAGGTGTGAGGGTGGTTATGATGCACACAATCAAATACTCTGCATCTAAATGAATAACTTCTCCTTTATGTGTACTATCCTCATATGCACAATTGATGCAGCCCACCCAATGAGATATGAGCACTATAAGTGTAACTTCACATCTTGACAGCAAAGGTTGTAAGAATACTTTAAGTGTGCCCTCATGGATTTAAATACGTGCTTTCAACAGCTACTGCTGTGAATTAATCGTGACCTGGAAGATATTGGATTACAGCATAACTTGCAATGAAAAAACTGCAACGATTTTAAATTCACATGAAATCAGTCAATACAATTATGAAAAGATACTGACATAAGATGTCTAAAGAGATAAATATACAAGTAATTACCATCAGTCAACATTCACTGATTTTCATTGTGCTTTCATTATTGACAATACAAAGGGAGAGTTATGAGTCAGTTCTGCTGCAAAACCAAACAATTATCCACTGGATTAGTGAGCGATGCATCAAAGACAACACGGAGAGAGAAAAAAAAAATCAGCCATTTATAGCACACAAATCTGACCTATAAACTCAGTTGACAGTTCAATTGTTATACATTAATAATTCCTACCGTCATGATGATTATGGCATTCAAACTGTTTTAGATAGTTTTGATTATGGAGTCTTGGCTGCTGTTAAATTGAGAGGTGTTTGATAGAAACGTGCTGGAATAGTTAGATATAAATGTTCAACAGAAATGCCAATATAATACATCAGTTTGGCAGATGCTTTTGTCCAAAGCAACTTACAATAAGCATATTTAGAGCTAGGCATCTAAAAAAACTGGAAATACATCCCTCCTAAACAAACAACTACAAGCTTGGTGCATACTTTCTTTAAAGAAATGGAGGTGAGTCAAATGGAAATGGATAGGTTGACTTTTTCTTCTAGTATCCAAAAAGACAAATTCTATAAAATCTAATAAATGTATAACCCCTAATTTATATTTTGTATGACTCCACTAATATGTAATGCTCTTTCCCCCTTCTTAATGGGAATAACAGAAATGTAAGCTTGCTTGGTTCTAATGTATATATGTTTGTGTTTAATAGAGTGTGGGATGAGCATGTGTAAGAAAAGAAAATAAGAAAATTGACAGATTGAAGGAGAAGTACACATAGGTATGTAGGCTGTTTGCCTGTGAGTATGCGTGAGAATATAGATCCGTTAAACCTGTACAGGAGGATGGGCACAGATGGATACATACTCCTGGAAGTGAAGATGAAAGACTGAATTTTTACCCAAGGACTGTGTACGACCCACAAGTACTGCTGCTTTAAAATTCCTCCTTCTATGCATATACTGTATACATGTATATAAAAAAAATTGTAAATGAGCGCGGTGTACATAGATGTAACTTTACCCACCGACTCCAGGACAAAAAGATGTTGATAGTTGGTTGATGGTTCAAAAGGTACAAACCAAAACGTGAAGTTTGTTGTTATAGCGCGCCACCATCTGTAGAAATTGCACCCACTTCCTGCAATGCACTCATGGTCATGTGTCGAGATTTTCAAAGGACATACCATAGGCTTTGACTTCAACCTCTTCTAACTGAAGTGTTTGTACTGATAAGGTATATCTATGAAAAGCCAATATCTACAGGTAATATTACAGTCCAACCACTAGCTACAAATACTCAAAAATAAGCGTTTTGTCTTACCTGGTAACCTACACACAGCGTTGTCTCCACCATCCTGACTCAAAGTGACCTCTCTTAAACGTTGCAATCCAAGCAGGCACTGCAGGAGGTGATCAATGTTGTCCAGGTGGTTGCTATGGAGACTGAGGTGCTTCAGCTTGTAGTCCGTGCCATGAAGATACAACAAGCCTAAAAAAAGACAATAGAAATCAACAGAATTGACAAGTCAATCACTTGTTCATGTTTCTATTTGAGTGGAGAGAAAAATGACACAAGAGCGTTGAGTCGTTGTTCAACTCACCAGTGAGGCTGTTTATCTGATTGTAGGACAAGTTTAATCTTGTTAAATTTACAAGGCCATTCAGTCCTGAGGTAAAGGGAGGCGACATTAACAACAGAGTGATTCTGTAATAAAGAATTATTACTCAGAGAACACCCACAACGCTGAAACATTTAATCGTCAGAGTAAAAAGGTAACAAAAGACTCACCTTCCACCTTGGTGATTGAGTTACAGGATAGATTTAAAGTCCTCAAGAAAGTGAGGGAATTTAGACCCTCAATCTTAGAAATGCAATTGGAGGAAAGGTCCAAGTGCCGCAGGTGCCAAGCTGAGGTCAGGCCCTCGATCCCGGGGATGTTATTGCAGTGCAGATTGAGTGATGTTACAGTGGGACTCAGGGGGACATCGAGCAAACTAGACAGAAAGCATCAATGTGTCACATCCACACATACAAACGGGGATGAATTATTAAAATAAAATAAAGTAATAACGATCCAATAATAATAATAATCTAATCATCTTTTACACGTAATAGTATGACAGAAAGTAGGTATTCTTCTGCACTATGAGTAACGTTAACAGTCACTTCAAGTATTTTAAGTAAATGCTGCTTCTGCACTTTTACTAATGGTTTGAAGGCAATGAATTCAACGTTTAAGCTAACGTTAATACAACTCAGGACACAAGTGTTCAGGAAACTAATATAACGTAAACGTTACCTTATTATATTCTTGTCAATAAGACTCAGCTCCTTGTCTCCCATGACGAACACACGCAGCCACCGTTATGTGACCGTTAATTACCGTCACACACGTGTAATGTAGACTACTCGTTAAGCATGAAGTCTGCAGACTAACTAACTAATGAAGCCTTTAGCTGAGTTAAACGAGCATCCCAGAACAAGTTTACGAGCGACCGATTTCAGGAGTTTAACGTCTACAAAGCAGTCACAAACGCTGGAAGAGCCGCCGAGGGTTGCATTGTATTGTATCTAACGTTAAAACGTGTGTTGTTATTGTTATGAGCTTCTTCTCTGTCGCGGAAATTGAAATAACCGCTTTTAGAGTCGTACTTCCGGTTTCTATGACGTTGTCAACAGTAACATCCGGGACATCTGCGATGCCGTGGTTCCCACCCGGGCGCATTCATTCAGTCAGGTAGTATTAGCATCTAAAGTATATATACTCAAAGTAGGCCTACTAGAAGTAAAAGTACTCATTATGTAAAATGGCCCATTTCAGAATCATATATAGCGTTATGTGCCTCTTATATGACTGGATTATAGTGATGCCTTAACGTGTATAACGTAATTTAAATGTTGCAGCTGGATTCTAGTTAGCCTCCTGAAAATACCATTGGGTAGCTTAATCTATAATATTATATTGTGTTTTATTATTTGAAAATATGTGTTATAATAATCTATATCTGTAAAATAACTTGTGTATAAAACAAATGCAGTTTTGTTTTTTAAAAAGTACAATATTTTACTCTGAGATGTAAAAGTAATGTAACAAAACACAATGAATAAAAAAATGTATACCTGGGACATGTGTACCAACAATGCTATGAATAATTCTATCATAGCTTAGTTATTCAGTTTTATGTTTTTATACAGCTTTTACCGAGTTATAACACATCCAGTTTCTGATTTTCAAAGTTCATTCTTGATTTAGGAAACCACCGTTGACAAAAAACAATGTCCATTTAGTGGCTGTTCTGGAGCTTTCTATCATATCACATGATCTCCGTAAGCAGCGAAGAAGCTACTAAATGAACCGTGAGATTAATTGTTTTTTCCTGTGAAGCATGTTGTATCAAATATGTTTGAAAGTGACTACATTTATGGAAGAGAGAATATAAAAACATTGACTCTCCATTATGTAAACCAAATAGAAGTTGAAGTTTTACAGCATTTGTAATTATTATGAATTTGTTATTCTCAGCCCAATGTTGTTAATCTCTCACACGTCATTGCTGTGTTTTTGTCTGCTCCCTTGACTCTCTGTTTTTATCTGACATTGTTTCTTTGTGTTTACTTATCTTGAAGCTGTGAACAATAAAGGACATTTTTTACAGCTTCATTCTTAATTCTTTTTAAGCACCAGCTGCTTTCCTCCTTTCCCCTCCTTACACATGTCCCCCTTTTCTGGCAGCAATCCACAGTAAACAATGTGGCAAATACAGAGAAAAACAAAGACACAAACTGCATGAAAAACACAATATGTCATGCCTGCTAAAACAGATGTGTGTGTATATAAATGATGCCTTTATCTCAAAGCAACCATACAATAGTTTTCAAATGAAATTACTCTTTGCCCTTCCTCTTGCCATTTGTGTGAACAACTGAATATAATCTGCCTATTGACGCATTAATGATATATTATATATCGCTCTAGGATGCCTAATACACACACACCCACACACTAGAATCTTTAATACAAGAACAGTATATTTGATAAAAATCCGAATAAGCATCTCCAAACCAGAATTAAAGACTTACTTAAAAGAAAATGCAAATAGAGAAACAATATTGGAATTTGGATTTATACGGAAAAGTTATTACAAAAAACACTGCAGAAGACGGTTGTGATATATTTCCCACCTCACACATATTTTTAAACGCTTGAAAGTGTCAAGCACACAAACACATATGTGACAAATTGTATCTAGTAAATAGTGTGAAGGGAAAAGTAATTTGAGTCAAAGTGAAATATTCAACTTTGAGGACCAAAAACAAAGACTTTAGCTGATGATGGAAGACTTTTTGTCATTATTCATGGAGGAATATATACTGTAAATGTCTCCTTATGCTGGCTTTTGCTAAGATATAATTCATAAAACCTGAAGCTCTATCTTTGACTTAAAGACCTGTGAAACAAAGCTTGCTGCAAGTTGTGCATCCTTACTCAAGCATGGCTAATCACAGATGTGTTTTACAGATCCTGACCCCTCTTATACTCATAATTCATCTAGCAGCAAAAGGCCGGTGATTGATTCAGTTCACCACACACTGAACATTGTCCATATTAGAGGAGCTGCATGACTGATCATTGTACTCACTGGCTGCTAGCCAGCAATGATAGAGCCAATTATACCTGAAAACCAGCCAATGGCCCTCCTTAACCTGTGAAAATGATGATCTGGTGCTAATGAAGTGAGTGAATTAGAAATGCCATCTGCTGTGGTCCCACCACCACTTATCTATCGCTCATAAGCATGTCGTTTTCAAGGGCATTGTACTTAAAAAAAAAAAAAATAGATTGGCAATTATAGAATAGGACTAATGTATAAGAATATAATTAAACTTGAGTTGAGGGAACATTTACCATCAACCTGTGGCATTATTTTCACCTTGCTACTCCCATTTGTTTTGAAAGCGGTTTGACAGTGGAGAGAAAAGTTACTTAGAGGGAAGTTAGTGGCACTGTGATGTTTTACTCCAGCTTAGCTCAACAATGACAATGCTAACCACTGATGTTAAGGTTGTTTAATGTTTACCGCCTTTACCATCTTAGTCTGGTGTGTTAACGTTTGCTACAATGACACACAAAGCACAGCTGAGGCTGATGCAATGTCAATAGTGTTTTATTATTATCATAAACTAAAGTATTGAACTAATTAAACATATTACAATTCATCCTGAGGGACACATACATCTGCGACAGTGAAGAAAATATATCCTTTACTTCGTATTTAAAAAATACTCCATGAGAAGTCCTGTATTGATAATGTTACTTCAGTGAAAATATGTAAGTAAAATATATTTAAAAAGCACCGTACTGCAGAATAAATGTGCCTGTTGCCTGTTATACTGTAGTTTATATCATTAGATTGGTATTACTCATGCATTAACGAGTATGCACGAGTATCCTCACATTCATATGATAATTCTAACAATTTCACATGAATGTTTAACAGGATAAAGTGATGAGGTGAGGAGATTTTGGACAAACATGGATAAAAAAAACTGAAACATGACCACAAGCCCCTGATTCTAGTTTTCACTATACACTAATCTTCGGTTAATCAATACATTGTTTGATTTGTAAAACTTCAGAAAATAGTGAAAAAAAGCACAACGCTTGTTAAATAAAGATATTAAAAAACAATGACGTAAAACCCCAAAGCATCGCATTTGATAAGCTGGAACCATGAAATGATAGAATAATTAAATAGTTGGCAATTATACTGTTTGGAGGTTAAATAATCATCAATAACTATAGTGGAGTATAAAGTGGGCTACATCATGACCCTATGACGTAAAGTACAATATGTATAAAATGGCATGAAAAGAGTACTGTACTTAAATCTTCAGGGGAGCATGAATGGCTGAAGAAATATCCCATGACAATCTCTCCGATGGATAATTCGACAGAGGCATTTTCATCCCTACAGCCATGTTGCTTAAGTTTAGTCAGGTAGAAACTTTCCAATACTGCTTCTCGTGTCATATAAGGTTTTACAACATTTTGTTGAAGTTGTTTTTCAAGCAGAATGTAAAAGTATATATATTTCTTACAGAGCAGAAAACCCACACAGAAACTAAATGTGCATTTCCCCTCCCAGATTGTTTGTAGAAATATAAGCCACAACTCTCTAGCAGGCTGTTTTTTTATGTTTTTGGGAGGAATGGGTTTATTTCCAAAAATGCTATAATCCATAACTGTACAACAGACACAATGAATACAAATGATCCATAATAATAATAATTTTTTAACATGCTGTAACTTTTTTGTCAACCATAAACAGAAAGTAAACATAATTCAAAATGCATCTTATGTATTACAAATGACAAACATGATATGCATACAACACTGTGTTGAGACATTATGAATAAATTACATTTCAGTTAAATGTACAAATAAAGCAAAATCACATACTTATCAGGATTTCTCTCTGCCATCAGTTTTTAATGCACAGAAACAGAACAAACATTACAACAAAAGAGTGCATTTCATGGTTCATCTGATTGATAACGTAACTGTATTTGTATGCACAATACAGACCATAATATATTAGCAACACAATATATTGTCCTTACTTTCCAGAAAGGGATTTATAGATTGCTCTTTGCAGGTGATCTTGCAGTCATCTGGAGAATATTAATAAACAGCATTTAGATGAAGTACACATCAGGAGTGCCATGTTTTAATGAAGCAAACAAGCAAAAAAGCAAGTTTGAAAAACTCTTCTCTGCTTTCAGTCACTACCGTCATCGCTTTACTTAAATTTAAAATACACCTTCTTGATCAAGAAGGTTTTGCTGGCATCCGTTATCCCCTCTTCTTGTACTGTTGGCTCCCTTTTCCCCCAACTTGAATAAAACACAAGACAGACAGCAGTGATATTGCATAATAATATGATATACTTTCATATTAAACCTATGTAGAAAAGACGGCTACATTATCTGCAAGATGAAAAACAGAGGCGGGGTAGGGGCTGCGATCAACATTAAAATAAACTAATGCTTTTGATGTTACCTGCAACCACTGAGATATCCACCTGAGGACAGCTCATTATGCTATCATCTTAACGATCCATCATGTTCCGAGTGACTGAATAGGATTTCTGTTATCGGGCACATGAGGACAGCAGGGAGGAAATGTCAGCCGAGAGGCAAATTAAATCTCAAAGCTATTTGTTCATATAAAGAAAATCAGGGGATTTAGATGTCGTCTGACAGAAAGTGCGGCTGAGACGGAGTCGTATCTCTGCGGCTGTTCAGACAGTCATCAGTGATGACTGCAGAGAAGCCGTCTTTGCCTTACGCACCCAGACGGAGAGAATGACAGGCCATTTAGAAGACGGAGTGAGCAGCGTTTCTCACTCTGCTTCAAAGTGGAAAATAAGCCGAAAATCTTCATTCAGCATCGTTGCTGCTGCTGATTACAAGTGGCTTGGCACTGAAAACGGGTTCTGTGGTCCATACAGTGTTAAAAGTCTATTCACAAAATCAAATGCCATATAAATAAAGAAGTATTCCCTTTTAAGCAGAGATTAAACACTGACCTTACTCAGTTGTCAATGTCCGATATGTGGTTCTCTATCTGCGATTAAAAGAAAAAAAAAACACCAATAGAGATATCAGTGAGATAAACATCCATTCTTATAACTTGCCCTTCTTCAATTTCCAATAATTTTAAATGAAACAATTAATTTGTGTGTACTGTTTATTATGTCACATAAAAGGCTTTTTGATGAGGTACCAATAGCAACATATCAGAATAAAAGTATTTAAAACGGCTTTTAAAGTAAAACACACACGTAAAAAACACAACTAAAGAGTTAGTTTATTTTGCTGCAATACATTGATCAGTTTTCATATTTTTCCCACAATAAAACGGACACAAAGATATATAGAAACACAGAAAGAGGAAACATTAAGAAAAACTAAGTTCATTATGATACATTCATACATTCATACATTCATTATGATACATGCATACATCATACATTCAGCTACATTTCTTCATCAGACTTTACAGAGTTGGGTTAGTAACTTGGTTTCCAGGTGGTGCATAACATTATATATTTTTGGAATGCTTTTATGAGCATACGTCAGTTTTTCCTTGGCCAGACAACTTGAGAGGCTATTCAGCCATTGATTAACAGCTCAGGCTTTAGATTTCTTTTCATTAAGTTGCAAGAAAAAATCTTATTTTTCACTCCTATTGAGACCGTAAACGTCTACTTGACCTGCTCACCATGTCGCTGGTGCCTTCGTCTTCAAAGTCATCTTCACAGCCGTCCGTCATTTCTCCTGCTTCAACCTCGGCGGTCCCCTCCGCCTCCTCTCCACCCGAGTGGTCTGCTGCATCACCATGGAGACGCTCACACATCTCCTCTTGTTTCCTCTGCATGTCTACAAAATGAGAGTCTTTCAGTTAACATCAGAGCGCAGTACATCCTATTTTTACAAATAGAATGATTTCTTTCAGACAAGCTACTCTATAAAGCTTTAGTATTTTTTTGTTTCACTTCGTGTGCGTCTTTCATTTCCACATCTACATATGCACGCTCCTCCAGCGGACTCCCCTCTGTCGACTCTCACCTCCGTCAGAGCGATGTTGCCTCTCAATCCTCTCCAGCCTTCCAAGCAGTGAGTCGATCTTGGTCTTGATCTGTGACAGCTCCTTCTTGATTGTTAGGAGCTGGTCTGTCTTCACTGTGAGCATGCATTAATAAAGTTAAAAAGCATAATTAATGTGATGTTTGACGACCAGATAGACACGGTTACAACAGCTACTGCGCTGCTCAAAAACATTTCAGCAGCCAACTTTGTTGCCAGAATTGTAGCTGAGGCACAATCGTGAAAGAGCGTTCGAATGGATACCAAAGTTAATTATATATTCTTCGGCGTTGCATTATGAGGAGAATACTGATTAGTATAGATTGAGATTACGAGCAGTGCAAAGGCAACTGTTGAACAATTAAAAGAAAATTAAGCATTCATACAATCTGGATCTTATTTTTCATTCTTATCAGTAATAATAACAATCTTCACCAACTTCAAATAAGTTGATTTAAAAAAAAAAAAAAGTCCTCCAAATGAGTAAAATTCATCAATTTCCTGAGTGATTCACAGCTGATTGAATTCAAACAAAATTAATTCAAATGTAATTAATAAATACACAACATTTCTTGAATTCAGCTCAATGTAATTAAAAACTCCACAGTCTTTTTTATTGTTATTATTATATTTATTTAGTAGATATTAATTAACACGAATCACAGTGTACTTAGTTTTTTTTTTTTTATATGCTCATTCACTTTTGTAGCTGCTGGTCGGTCCATTTAGTTACCAAGAGACAGTCAGGCTGGCCCCCCGTTTTCAGTCTTTGTGCTAAGCTAAGCTAAGCGACTGCAGCTTTACAGACACACATGATCAATGTTGCCAACTGTTTTACAATCTCTCTCTTCTTTAGCTGCAAAATGCTCCACTATGACCAGGAGCCGCCATTTGGTGCAGAGCAGGTAGTGTACTGTGGGTTTTCAGAGCCTTTTTGCTAAAAACAGCTGCCTGCTACGACTAAAAATGATCCTCCGAGAGCAGTGAAAGTGAACTAAAATAGCTGTGCAGCTAAACAATGATCTAAAGGACTCGGAAATGCTGCATGGAGCAGAGGAGAACGACAGGGTCAGGATATACTCTGTGATGGGGTTTTCCTCCTATTTTCTTATATGTTAAAAGACATAATTCAAAACATAATAATCAGATGTCAGAGTCAGAGTCTAAACACTTTTTCAAAGTGTTTAGATCTCAAGAATCACTTTGGTGAGTACACTCTTATCAAAACATGGAAAGGACAAAACAGAAAGACCTAAATTGTAATAAACTTGAGCAACGGCTCGGAAAAAGTGACAAAGAGAACATACGTTTAGGGACTGCGATGGAAGAGCCGGCATTGAGCGCTCGGGAGGAGGAAGAGGAGGAGGAGGAGGAGGAACAGGCCCCGACAGGAAAGGAGGATTTGGCTCTGCGTGTGGACGGGACGACTAGCCGCGAACGTTTGATGGGGATCACAGCACGGGTCGGGGGCACGACGCGACCGTGGTACTCAAAGAGTCTGAAGACACATGACAAATAAAGTTGCAGCAATCTTCAAACAATATAAATGTTACAAAAGAAATTACAGTGCAGATAAACTAATCTTTTTAAATGCAAGGAGAAGCATTTCTGGATTAATTATGGCCATTTGAACAGCAAAGTGTGCTCCCATGTTGTCTAGATGTTGTTTCTCCAGCAACAAGAAACACTTACAAAGCCCCTAAAAGACATGCTGCAAAAGATGTTTGAATGATGGAGGTACATATTGAACGTCGCGGACATTCAATCAAATCTTGTTCCCACTTGCCTACGACACATTAAATTGCAAAAATAGCAATAATGACTCAAAGCTGAAGGATTCAACTCTCATCAGGGGTATTGCGAAGAGGAAGTAAACAAGCCAATGAAAATGTCAGGAAGATACATTCTCTGCCTTGCCAGCACAAATGACCAGCCTGGGGACCATCTGACATTCAGTACTCGCCTATGCGGATAAAAGCATCATTAGCAACAGAAAGGAATAAAAACCTCCCCAATATGACATTCATTATGCCTATGATAATGTATTACTTTGCCTTTGATTGGAAATGGGACTATTCGGTTCAAAACTCATCTCTATCTAAGTAGTCGTTTCTGAAAAGAGGAGAAAGGAGGCTAAACAGTGAAGGGTAAAATACCAGGAGGATTAGAAAAACTATGTGGGAAGGAAAGTGACCATTCAGCCAAACTGCGCTGATATTTACCATCAGATACACCTTTTTACATACCTGCTGTAGAAATCGTCTCTGTAGTAGTCATAGTCAAACTCATAGCCACTGTGAAGATAAAACAGAGTTTTTAAGTTTCAAGGATTTGGCGATTAGCGTCACCGACGGAAAATAATAGTAAACATTATCGAGAGACCTGGATAACGCTAGCCTCCTGAATGTCATTAAATATCAGTATCAGTTTGATGGTTGGTTAGTTATTGATAACAAGCATGCTCTATTACAATAAAAATATATGTAGGATACCAACGTGAGTTCAGTGTTTCCTTTTTTATATTTATTCTTCAGCTGAGAGCAAGAACAGTCTTTATGCTACGTTAAGCTAACCGTCTGCTAAAATGTCATTTTTACACTTCCGTTTCTCCACAGATATAGTAAACAAGATATTAGCTTTAAAGTGGCTGGTAAATTGTGTTTACCTTAAGACGGAGTCAGGCTAGTTTCCAGTCTTTGTGCTTAACTAAGTTCACAAGCTGCTGAGTGTAGTTTCACATTTACATTACATGAGTCACTACTCTCTTCTAATTCTGCCAGAAAACAATTAAGTGTATTTCTCAAAATGTACAAATATACAGCAGCCAACAGCTGATTAGCTTAGCTTAGCATAAAGACTGAGAATAGGGGGAAACAGCTAGACTGACTCAGAATTGAAGAAGTCATTTCTCTGGCACAAAACTTCACATAAAGCCAGAACAATATAATGTTAACACAGTTTACGTACGGCTTAAATAAACAAGACATGATGAAACATGTTAATTAGCGTTAATTAACTTTAGAGGTGCAGGTAGGAGCACACGGCTAACCTGGCATTTTAACAAAATCCATCCATTTCCTGTCTAATGCTAAGCTTAACATCTCCAGCTTCATATTTAGCCATGAATCAGTTATCTCATTTAACACAGCAAGAAAACGAATAAGCTATTTCACCAAAATTCCTTTAAAAGCCCAAATGATCAGCCATTTTGTACTTTTTTTTTGTCAATTCCTGTGCATGTGTTTCTCTTTGCCTCCAACAGGACACTAAAATGTCAAGAATGAGTGAATGTGTAATAACAGACACTGCAAGTTAGGAAATTGTCTGTTCCTGCTGAAGTACCCGACCATACAGCAGAATATAGCTAAGGAAGGAAAAGTAGGTCAGCGAAGCAATAGCCGAACAGCAAAATAAGACACATGTTTCCCACAGACCTGTAGAGGGACGACAAAGGCCTCTTGGAGCCCATCTTAGGCCTGTATGGTTTTGGCTCTCCTGCCATGTTGATATCTGCAAACCAAATGAGAATCGATGTCATGACATGACACAGTAGCGCCTTATAATACACAGAAAAATAAGAGGGTAGAATGAATGTTTTTAACACCTATAAACCTGCATTGTTTTGTCTATTGTGTATTTGCATGTGTTGTAATAAATTTAACATGTAACAAATTGATGAGCTTCCAAGCTGTTTAAATGTAACACAATTAAAAATGTATGTTAACGATATTAATGATAATACTGTCGCTTGTGAAATGCTTGCAGGGTACAAGTACACGTCAACAGGTCATTATCCCATATCTCCAAAATGTGATAAGGGCCCGAGCATGAAAGTGCAGGGATCCTATTGTTTAGATATTATTATTCAACCGTGCGTTCACATTTTTGGAGGGGCTTGTGAACGAAAATACACACAATATTCAAAACTGCAGCATGTTCTGCAGTAATGAGCCTTTCCCCGTAATTTCTGACATGTTACAGAAAAAAGGATACATTTCTTATATTGATTAATAAAGATAATCCGTGCAAAATTAATCTCTAATGAAAATATGGATTAGCTGTACCATTTTGTGTTTTATATGTTTGTACTCCATACCATGTAATCTGCCTACAGTCAATCAAAATCTGTATCTTATCTTTTCAGACACTAATAACAATCTTGTTTAGAGCTTGACCACCACACATTTTTCAATGTTTTTTTGACGACAGAAAGGCAAGTGGAAAATAACATTATCCATTTTGAAGTGAAAACATCAGTATCAAAACTTTAAGAGACAATGAACACCGTTAATTAGAGGCGGAGAGAAAAAGATTAGAGAAAGAGAGTCGCTGACAATCCCTCAAGGGCTGATTCCCCCTGAATCACTTCTCAGAAACATCAGGCAGACTTAATTCTCACTGTCTTCTAAATTTCACTTCTCTGGTAACCTCTTACATTATCTTGGAGAAATAGATTTAATTTGGTCATTCCTCAACTCAAGGCTGAATCTTTGCATTGAAGCCCTGCAGACTCAGTCAATGTTGTAAGACTTTTCCTTTTAAACAATGCAAGACATGGCATCATCTCTTTATAAGACTTAATCTGTCTGCTTCCTGTCTAATGCTGAGCTTATATTTAGCATACAGATTAGTGTTTTAGTAATAAACTATTACACATCTTTATTTTTATAATATCTTTATTAAACGTATTTGTTAGTTGGAGCCCTGAAGCTGTCCGAGAGGGTTGTGCCTGTCGGAATCCGTGTGATGAGATTAACCAGGTGAAGAGGCTGGAAACTTTTTAAGGGTTTGAAGTGCCTTGAGACAGACGAGACATCGATTGTGTAAGAAAGGACTGCAAGTGACAGTTTTGGTAAAATAAATAAAAATAAAAGTTCCTTAAAAAAAAAACGGGTAAACAATGAAATACCCTTCAAATGCATTAGCAGACTACCATGACTCTTCACCACATGGCGGGTCATGATTGACAGACCCTTCTAGCTGCCGACAGCCCTCCTGCTAAAGCAGGCCGCTATCGCTGCGTTTAGTCTGTCGGCTCCTGCTCAAACTCAGTTCAATCAGCCTTGAGTGCCACTCAAGGTCATACACAAAAAACACAAACAAACATCAAACACTTCCCCCGCGCACAAACAGAGGCACACACCGACAAAGCACGGCAGACCCTTGTCTGATGGGATGAGTTACCCTTGACAGCTTCAAAAAACTTCACAGATAAAACTCAGCTTTGCATCAACTGCTTTGGGGATCATGCAGCAGCAACTTTCATGACAGGAGCTGAAGGCGAGCCACTTCATAGAAAGTGTTACAGTCTTGGCATCTTCTTTACCCCCCCAAAGATTATAATGAAATCTCCCGCTGCATTGTTAATGCACCAATCTTCTGAATTTAAAGAATGCAAGACGCACACACACACACACACACACACACACACACACACACACACACACACACACACACACACAGCTTTGTTTGGAGCCCAGACTTTCCCTTCCCCTCTCTTTCTCTATATTCCCTCCTCTCTCTCCCTAATGGACTAATGAATCTGGGATGTATCAGCCGCTCTCCGGTGCACAGGGACGTCTGTATCATTATCATTAGGCTCCAGGAAGACGTGAGAAATGGTTCACATCGTTGAGTGTGCTCTCCTTTCTCTAGTCCCCTGCTGGGGTCGTTAAAGAGAGCGAAGCACTAAAAAGCACTCTCTAAACGAACACCGCCAACCCTGCACACCCACGACAGACACACACTGAGCCTCTGATTGATTACAGTCATTATATTAATCATATACAAAAATGAAACAAATGTGTGTGAGCTTGTGTGTGACTGACGGACTTGATTGTATGTGTATCTATTAAAATGTTGAGCCTGGAGATGGAGGATATAGAGGCCGTGTTGCTAAGCAATAGCCAGTAGGGACTCGATTTATACTGTAAACTGTATGCAGCATCACATTGAGGTGGAAAATAAAAGTTGCTTTCTGCTGAAGCCATTATGAGTAAGTTGGACGCTGCACAAAAGCAACAGAGACAAATTTAAAAAAGTACTGAAAATAACACCAACCTCGTCAACCTGTCGACTCGTCGGGCTTTTAATGTTGAAAAGGAAGAGACTGTATCATTGTCACTCATTGGTTTGTGGATTACCATTTTGAAGCCTTGAGTTCAGCATTTTGGCCGTAACCAACTTTGTTTTTTGTGCAACCTGAAGTGACCCGAGAGAGTACAACCCAATGCTGAATAAGACCTTTTAGGCAACCAAAATGTTAGTTAACTCAAATTAACTGAAAACACACTATGAAAAGGGACCAATCCTCAGAGTGGGTTTATGTATGTTTAAGTATAGAATAACTTAATATCAAAATAATTATCAGTGGAAAGTATCATGTTGGGTAAAGCAAATAAAAATCTGTCTGAATTGTGTATGTACCACTTGGAATGGAAACAAGGCATCTTCATCTTTGAGTTTATGGTCTCAATCGCTATCAAGTCTTCTTCAATACATTTAGGAGTATGATTTAGGGCGGGTTTACTGTGATTGACAAAAAAAAACGTTTTGGGACCAAGAAAGCATTAACAGAAATCGAAATCCTTTGAGAATATATTGGTCCAGGGATGAGATTTACAGAGATTGTACTTGCCTTATTATGTTACAGATTTTCACAGTAAGAGGTTTAGTTTGCAAAACACACACTCAAAAGACCAGAGAGGTCAAAGGGGTGTTTTCATACCGCCTCCCCTCATCTTGTTCAAGATGAAAGTCTTAAATCGTGGGCTTTACCAGATCGGCTTTTAATTGAGTGTCTCCTCTGGTAAAGATGTGGCTGAGTTCAGTAACAGTTTTATCCATCCACTCTGGATCCTTTAAGAATACAATCATCACCACCTCAGGGCACCTCTGACTCCATTTGGTTTCATTCATATTAATGACACAGTGTTAAATTACCTTTGAGTATCTTTTTTTTGTTATAAATAGAGTCGGCTCAGCTTGCCCTTGAGCTCTTTGTCTCTGGAGACGTGGACGAGTCATTATAACCGGACAAGCGCAGACAAAACTTTGAATTAGTCCACAGGGATGAGCTTATAGTTTAAAAAGGAAAACGCAGCAAAATAACAGTTTAGCCCTCGTGCAGCTGAACTATAGTGTTCTAGCAATTTTTCACTGGGATTATTCACATGGGTAAAAATACATTTGAAGAGACTGGGCCAAGTAACTTTTAACTTTGGTAATAGGGATAGTTGGGAAGGCCGTGGTCGTCCATGTTAAACTATAGCCTACTCTCTGTCCAATTAAGACAGAAAAGGTAAGCGATGTGGTTATAATGCCTAAGACAAGAATAGATTACCTCCCTCCACTAATACTAAAACACAATCTTTGGCAGGCAGAGCATCACTCCTAGCACAGAACAATCTCCATCTATGCTGTTACACGGGAGCAGGTGAGCAGTATTTGATTAAGAGATTGTCCAGGCACCTGTGTGAATACAAATGAGCGACTAAGAGACATCCTGCATGACAGCGCTGCGTTTTCGCGCCCCGTAAATCTGACAGGGAAGACTTGAACAATCTCTTAGCTCGGCTCAAGGGCACAGGCAGTTTTGGTTTTTCATTACACCTGCGAGAGTGTTTCCTCAAGCAGGGCAGGGTGAGTGACAGGGTGAGGAAGTACACACTGTGAGTGTGTTTCTGGGTAGACACGCACACACACACACACACGCACTCTCACACACAGTGTGTCTGCATTAACGTGTGTATGTGGACGTAATGACCTTCTGTTCACATCGTCTTGAAATATCGTTCTTACTGTTCAGAATGCCATTGCATATTGTATTTTAATTGAGATTAGTTACAGTGTATTTGCAGAAACAATTAATGTAATTGTGGATAGTCTAGATCAACATACACAAAGATGGATACGTCAATGACAGAGCAAACTGAGAATCAGATTTCAGATAAATGTCCAAATTCATTCCTTGCACTGTTTAGTTCTTGACTATTTTGGCTAATCTGCCATGAATTCGGCATAAATTAAGATGATTTTATCAAACCAAAACGGATTAGCCACAACATAACACTCAGTGTCTGCGTGTTACAGCCTTATTTTCTATATTGTGCAGTAACGTATATGCTCCAAAAGACAAATGGAGAACCCTAAAAACGTTTCACGATAAAAAGCCTTCTTATGACAAAGATGCACAGAAGTGGTGAGTTTGCGTTAACAGCACAATGCAATAAGAAAAAAGTAACAGAGCAGAGAATCAGAAAAGAAGGACACTTCTTACTAAAATATGACCAAATAGAGAGCCGAAGTCTTGCCCCTTCTGGTGTCCCCCAATGGGACCTAATTCAGAATAAAAGATAAGTACAGTAGTCACCAGCAAAAGACAAATATTGTTTTATTATGTCACACAGTTGTCAGTTGTATTGTCAGTTCAAAAGGTAATAAGTCAAGAAAGTCAGAGTTTGTAAAGTGTGAACCCGATCTAGCTAGCTAAGTAGCTATTTCCATGCACAAATGTAACGTTATCCTACCTGATGTCTTTTATCCAGCGACTCTTTTTATCAGCTGGGAAGCAAATGAACAAGCAAGAACCGTACACCCAGGTACGAAACACAGAAACATATCTTTTAAATTAACAACCATCTTGTGTGTAATTCGTGGCACAATTCACTCGCTATTGACTACCGTACATATTTTTCCCGAAATAAGGTCCCATGAGTGCGACTTCACCTCTCTATTCACTAATCTAATGAAAGCATGCTTCAAATGAAGTCCTGGTGTCCTCAGTTAAGGTAAGAAAACCTCTGTCCACTACTTGAGGAATTATGACATCTTTAAATGCGTAACACAATTCCACAGTTCTTACTTGTAAGAATGTTATTACAGAAATCTAAAATAAACTTATATTTAGGCTCGTCAAAATGTACTTGAGATATCGTGAGTTAAAGTTCTCACTGATCTTGTATAAACTGCAGATAGCTATGAGCTACATGCCCTGAGAGTGAGTTACGTCACGACTGATTCCACCAATCAGGATCTAGAAGCTTTACCAGTTTGTGTTATAATTGGAAGGTGACACGTAAATTAATTGCTATCCTTCCTTAATTAATTCCTTGTACTTTGCTCTTTCGCCCTCTTAAAGCAAAATAGTTAGTTGGCAGCCCATACATTTGGCAGCCAGTCCCTGAGCTCCTGAGGATCTAATTAAATTAATTTCATTAGACCTGCTGAGCTGTGGTCCATTTAGGAGAGCCTGACGTGTGGCTGCTACATGTTCGGGTTGACTGTTGCTCAATATATCGCATTGGGAATACAAGAATTAGTGTGAATTTTCTTTAGCGGAGCAGTAGAGAAGGTAAAATGTGTTCACGCCTGTGGTACATCTCAACTTCGTCATATGTTGATTTTTGTATTAAATCATAACGAGTATATTGCCGTAGCCTGGAGGTAAAGATAATTTAGTCTTTCATCTCCTGAGCGGTTAATACACTTTTCCTCCTTTTGATGCAACTATGTCTCTTAAGTGCAACGCTTTTAATCATTCTAAGCCCCGGAGCTGGTGCATCATTTCTGCCTCGCCACACGCTGGTGAATCTGTGTAAGCAGCTGGAAACCAACAGGCAGCTGCTTGAAACTACTCGTACATCTGCTCTGAAACTTGGCCTCCCCGTCCAGGGTTTGACTGTTGAAACACTGAGCAGCATACGTGTTTGGACATCGGTGGAATTAAACGATTAGGGGATTAACCATTTAGTTGACCAACAGAAAATGAATACACACATACACACGAGGAATCACAAAAGGTTTAACGGGTTAGAAAAAGAAGAGAAAACAAGTTCCTGCTACTCAAAATTCGGTTTATCAGATGCTCCTCCAATCTTTTCTTTCTTAAATTTCAGACCTTTTAAAGATTACTCAAATGAAATAAGTGCCAAATAAATTATTCATTTGTTGGGCTGGTCACAAAATCCATTGCTTTACTATAAGGGATCGTAAGCCATTGCAAAAGGTTGGTAATTACTGATTTAGCAATTTTTGAATGGCAATGTGTCAAACAGTTCAGCTTCTCTAATGTTCAGATGAATTCAATAGTTTGTCTTATGGGGTGGAAAATTAGACTTGAGAAAGTTGGTCAGACAAAACAAGCATAAGAAATCGCAAGGGATGCTTTCCATTTTCTCACATTTTATTCATCAAATGATTGATTTATTAATTGTGGAAAATAATTGGCCTTTGTTCCAGGGAGCCATTTTGTCATGCCACAGTAGGAAGAGGAGTAAACAATAGAAATGAATGATGGCTGAATTCCATTTTGCTGTATTAGTTTCAGGGTCCTGATCGAGTGTAGCAGGAATGAGCCCTAAAAGCAGTCAGCACTTCGGTCCCCTCGTCTTTCAGGCGATGGGTTTAGATCCCTGAAATAAGGTCTGGTTGACTCAAGCTGAGGACATGTTCACTTTTTGTTCTACGATATAAAACACATCGTAAATGTTGAAGTCTTTACGTCTTAAAAAAGGCAGCTACCAAGTGAATAAATGAGACCACTAAACCTTCAAACCGACTGGTTGGTCTGCCTCGTTGTGTATACTCACGCTCATGTGACCGCGGTGTTGTTCATCTTTAACCTAACGTAATTTTTTTCTTCTGCGGATTGTATTCACGCTTAAAAAAAAGCACATTCATAAAAGTGGTGTTCAGTTCTGACGATTATCATGCTGAACAAAACGTTTCAGTATCATAAACATTTGTTTGCCACCCTTTAGAACCAGCTGATGTTAACGTCGGGGTTGGCCTCAAAAAATAATCCATGCAGAACTCTATGTGCATTTGTTTCAAAATGAATAAGGCCTCTCGATAATACAAAAAAAATATTATTGCATCCCTGACTTTATATATATAAATAAATATTAATAAAAGGTTACATGCAAAACACACAGGTTGTATAAATAATGTATTCTGATCATGAATCAGTAAATCTATATAAAGATATTAATTATTAATTTAACCGCAGATCTGCCAACAGTGCAGAAATATATCTCCATCATTCTTATGTACACATGTGCACAGCTCACCTGGAGCTGCCATGTGCAACCAACCACTGCAGCTCCAGTGCTTTGCTCAAAGGCACTTCTGCACTGAACACACACACTGAACATCCCAACACCACCACTCTAATATTTTAGTCTGCATTAATCAAATGGATTCAAATGAATGTTACGCGCCTTGTGCAGCAATCTCCTGCCTGTGATCAAATTACTGAGAATTATTTTTTATTTCACACAATTCCTGCCAAAAACCAGATGAAAAGAATGGATGTTGTCTGAATTGGTGAAAGATTAGCTTATTAGCCATGGCATCGTTTATCCAGTGTGATTTGCATCAGTCCCTATGCTTTAATTACCATTCATTATTAAAGCTATACAATGCAATATTTAACAATGCATTTTAACATGAAATAAGGATTACTTACATATGATTTTGAAATGTACACAACAATGCTGACACATACTGAGCAACAGAAAGGCGGAGATGGAGATTTCAATCATGAAAACACTGCAAAGAAGCCTGCACACAGTTAATGTGTTTTAACAATTTATAATTAATAGCACGGAATGAACAGGCAGTGGAGGAAGAAGTACTCTGATCTCTTGAAGTAAAATTAATACCACAATACCGTGCTGCATTCAAAATATTACACAAGTAAAAATACATGAGAAGGGTACAAGAAGCAAGTTATACTTAAAGTATCCAAAGTAAAACTACTAATAAGGCACAATAGCTCCACTCAACGTTTTACCTTTATCATTTGAATAATGTTCTTGATTCATCACCATCTAAGCAGCATCCAAATGTTATTAAAAAATACCTATTTAATTAATTGATCATATGTTTTGAATATTGATCTGATAAGTATCTAACGTTATATCTGTATATGTAAAAATGGCAATACACCCCTCTAAGATATAATGGACATACTCAAGTAAAGTACAAGTAGTACCTCAAATTGGTACAATATTTCAACATTGACTTCAGCACATTTAATTAAAACTCCTTCTTTCGCGAGGGATTGACGCCTCATACTTACATCTCAGGTTGCGACGCCTGCCTTTGTACATGGCCAAGTCAAAACGGGGAAAACACGGGTGACGTCTCTGCTGCGGTCGGTAGACTTTTGCTTCCTTTTCTCTCCCTAAAACAAGCCAGACTGCGCGTGCACCTTCAGACTCACAGCGGAGCCGCTTCGGACCAAACCATTAGTCGAACTATTCCAGGGGGAGCTAACGCCTCAAAATACTGCTATCTCTCCTCCAAAGACAGGAGTTGAATTAATAATCGCGTGTTGTTTGGGTCTCTGTGAAGCACTGATTGAGAAGTGAGGAAATTGGAACACGTTTAGTATGATGGGTGATACTTTCAGACTATTTTACTCCCAAAAAGTCCCTCTCTCCCCTTAAATGCGAAATGTATGCGACTGGAAAGAAGCAATTTAAAGTGAAGGAAGAGAATAAGGAAACATATCATGAAACTACTCTACTACTCTACAATATATTGTTTATTTTTGTATAAGACCGTGGCCAAGATCCCCAACAAACAAGGCACCCACCAACCCACTCACAAGAAAATTATAAAAAAAGGTCTTGGAAAATATAGTTTCAATTTACTGGATTCATTTGTTCAGTGACCTATCAATTTTGTTGGAAATACAGAAACTTACTGGCCTTAGAGTACTCAAGCATATTGTCTAACATACTGGAATCAGCCTGTAAAATACCCATCACGTGTAGATGGCTGCAACTAACAATTACCATGGTTATCAATTAATCTACCTTCTCAATTCATTGTTTGGTCTCTTAGATGTCCAGTAGTGGAAATCGCTATCACAAGTTATCATGATGGAAACGTCTTAAAATGTAAAATGTCTTATTTTACATTATCACGTAAGCACAAATGTTCATTATTAATTACAATATATTTTCAATATTTATCTTTCAGCGCTCCACAAACTTCAGAGGGAAATATCTGGCTCTTTAGCTGCTAAATGTTCCACTCACCAGCCCGTTATTAACTTGGTGCAGGAGAATGACGCAATGAGGGCAGTGAGAGTCGAGTGATAATTACATTATTACAATTACAATGACTCATTTGGACCCATTGTTAATAGGAAATATTGGCTACTGCACCAATAAAGATGTGAATATTGAATGGATCCACTGGACACATACTTGTGTAGACACATGCATATTATAAACGTCATATATACAATTTTACAACTACACATGCATACCTGGTCATGTATAATACATACATGCATATTCATATGCTCACAGTCACTATCTTGTTTTCATCCAGAATATGTATTTGTTTATTCAGAAGTAATACAAGAAGTGCTTGTCAATGACAAATAATTGTGCTCAGAAGCAAAAAAGAAAGAAAGACTGAAAAATAATAAAAAATACATTAAATAATTAGAAATTGCTTGATGATTCACAGACTCGCAGAATTCAACACACATTTAACAAAAAAAACACACCAAGAGATGAATCCTGTTTGATATTCAAGGTTCGTCCTATAAAATACAACCTGCATTTATTCCCCATTTTAAACATGCAGAAAAATACATTGGAATGACAAATCAGCTTCCTATAGTGATCTCTCTCTCTCTCTCTCTCTCTCTCTCTCTCTCTCTCTCTCTCCCATCTCTTTCTCGCTCTCTTTTAAATGTAATTTTAAGTGGATTGTGGACTTAAGAGACAGACTGAAGAAGCAGAGCATCTGGGGCTCTGCCTCCTGATTCCCCAGCTGTTGCAGCACTCGGGCTCTGCTGTAGATGAAGCCTTGTAATTGTAATATTTAATTACATTGACAAGGGGTTTGCAGCTGTCTCACGCTGAGCCTGATGTCTTAATGGTCCCCCCGCTTCTTTGTTCTCGCTAAGAAAAGACCAGAAACTAAAAGCTGATGAAAGATGGAGGCCGAGTGTGACGGATTCATGGCTTCAAAGACAGTTGCTTGAATCAAGCGACCAATGTCCTCACTTTGACTTCTTTGGAGAAATATAAAAAATGCATCTCGGTTTCTATTATGTGGGGATTTAAAAAACTATGTAATTGGTCTTTTGGGAGTTATTCAACGAGGTTATTCCAAGATCATGTTGACACACAGGTAATCACCATTAGTGGCAGCAGCAACGTAATCATTGGTATCTTAATACAAAACAGTCCATGTGTCAACAGTTTCCAAGCTGCTTTATATTACTATGGAAGCAGCAAAGACAACCACTAAAAAGCAACTTTTCATAGCATAAAATGTTAATGGAAAATGTGGTTGTATATTCTGCACGGGATGCAGGAAAGGAAAGGAAAGAATTTTGCATGCTGAGGGGCTTAATAAGATGTCCTTGTTTTGGTGGCGTTGCCCTCACATATATTCTTTCAGCACCATCTAGTGTTCATGCAGGAAAGTCTGAAAGAACTGCCTGGTACACAGAAGCATGAATCCATATTTTAGAGTAAACATGGTCACTTTTAGATTAGAATGTATTGTTTATTATTCAATAATCAAGTTAACATTAACAATCCAACATGTCCCATCTTTGTATCATACTTAAAGGAACAGTGTGTAGATTTAGGGGAATTTATTGGTAGAAATGGAATATAATATTAATTTGTGTATAATCACCTGAAACTAAGAATTGCTATGTTCTCCTTCATATCTACGTAGGGGGCGTGTCCTCTTCACAGAGTTCAGTATGTCGAACCACCATGTTACTATGGTAGCCCAGTAAGGACAAACCACACACTGGCTTTAGAGTGAGCTTTTCGTGTTTGTAGGCCAACGTGGCTCTCTGACACGCTTGGAAAGGGAGTGTTGAGTGAAGCGGTATTAAGTGTTCAGTTGCAATCTGCAACCTCACTACTAGATGTAATTAAATCACTGCTCCTTAACAGTAATGTCTGCATTGCTTATATATCCTTACTACTGTAACATTTATTGTTTAAGTCTCACTGTCTTCCCTTACCATACAGTTTACTTATATGTTTTGATTACAATTTGAATTACGATAGAGATTTTTAGACTGAGGTTTTGATAGACAGACCTGTAAATAGATGGTTTACTATTATGAACGGAAGACACCTTTCCTAAATAATTTCAAAAACAATGTTTTTTTCTTCATTTTCAAGCTTTACCACCTTTATTCTAAGAATTCCTCACACGGCAGATCAGTTTTATGCAACCTACAGTTCCTGAACACTATTAAAAAAGCCCAGAGAATACCTTGGATTTATTATGGTGTTTTTCAACCACAGAGAGGCGCTCAAAGACCACCAGACAACAGTCACACATGAAAGCTCTTCCACATTTTGAAAAAGAGAATTTATGATCACACCAAACTCAGATTATAAAGAATGAACCTGAAAGTATTAATACATCTATGTCCAGATTATAGCAACAAAAGCAGAAAGCAGAATTGCTGAGATGGTGGAACCAGAATGAAACCCTCCCCTGCACTCTTCATCACCAGCTGACATCTTCATCAGGAACTAAGTAGCTGCTGTCTGAGGCCAACCGGCGGTGTGATTGAATGTCACTTTTATTTTCATGAACTATAAAGTCATTGTGTCGGCACTCGAGTCATGTTCGAAGGAATTAAATTGAGTAAAGCAATCGCTTGAGCTTCAGCATCTTGCAGCTATTAAAACTACTCGAGCACGAGACGTTCTAGTAACTCAAGCTGCATACTGTGTACTCAGGACATTACAGGTTTGAATCTGACCCTGTGACCCCTCCTGTCACATGTCATACCTTCACACTTCAGTCTTTTCCCTGCGTGTAACTTTATAAAAGAGGAGAAAATATAAAAAAAAACGATATATTGTGCAGGCTGCGTAGTTTCAAAACCTTAATCAAATATAAAGTTCATGTTTAAAAGATGATGATGGAAGGGTTACGTTTCACGGGGGCAGCAGAATAAAGGAAGAAAAGATGATTTCCAAAGCGGAGAGACACATTATTGTGGGCACCTTTAGTATACCTCTGACACTTGTGGTGCATTGATAATATACTGAATGTATTGTGTGTGTGTGTGTGTGTGTGTGTGTGTGTGTGTGTGTGTGTGTCCACAGAGGCTCAATGTTTACAGGCTCACTCTGAAGTGCAGTCAGTGGAGCTGCAATACGCCGCTATGCAAAGGAATACTTCACTTGTATTGCTGTGTGAAGCCTTTGTTCACGAGACACATGTTCACTTGAGATCTCCTCAGCTCTTTCCTTTCTCTCAGGAAATCGTGTTTTTCATGAAATGCATAACCGTGCTGTGGTTCGTCAGTGTGAATAACAATGAGAGGAGCTCCTTTAAGTGGATGCAGACAGGACAAGACAGACGAGATGTGGATTTGTTTTGACAGCCAGGTGAATGTTTCGGTTGTGTCGACATAAAGCACTAAGGTATTTAGAAATGTGTCAACGTTTTTCAGTCAGTAATCAGGTCCAATAAATGAACATCATTTTTATCGATGGTCCTATCATAACCCAAATGTCTGGCCATCATTTAAAACGTAACACTTTATTTACACCGATGTGAAAACCTTAATGCTGCCTTAAAAATGACAAAGCACGCAATGTGCAAAACAAAGGAGCCAGTTGATAGGATTATAAACTCATTGGATGAGAAGATAAATAGCACTCTCGTGTGGTTAGCTTAGCATAAAGACTGGAAAAAGGTTTTAAAAATCGGTAAACCACTCCTTCTAACGCTCACAAATTAACATGTCAGGAAATGACATACAATGTATTAATTGGGCTTTACATTGTTTAACATGCTAGCTGTTTCACCATGCTTCCAGTCTTTATGCTAAGCTAAGCTAATTGCATCCTGACTAGCTCCATCAAGACTTGAGAGTGGTATTGTTTTTCTCATCTAAGTCTTGAAAAGAAACCAAAAAAAGTATATATCCCCCAAAAATGTAATTATTCTTATCCTTATGTCAACTTGGGCTTCACTTGTATCCTATTCATCTAGTTTTACTTCCAATTTATTTTAGAGACAGATCTGGCTCCTCTTTCTACTTAGCTTTAGCTTGCAAACAAACCAACAGTTCAACCAGATTATCTCAATTTAAAGTCAACACACCTGTAACGTGATCAATAATCTTTCATCGAAACAGGAGAATTGTGAGAGCAAAACTACGGCAAATACCGTCAGTCAAAGTTGAACCAGGAGCTCGGCCTGCAAACTGAGATGGATGCTTATAATGGCCAATTTGCTCCATCAGGTCTAATTTGACTAATGTCACCAGGTTTCAAGGTACAATGTTATTATTACCAATAAACATTGCCAAAACTACCCAGACAACACCTGGGTTGTCTTAGACCAGTCAGTTTAGTTTCACTAAATGAGTATCAGTGATAAAATTCTAAAAAAATACAATAATAGTTGAGAGACTTCAGCTTCCACTTTTACCACTGCCATATTTCATTTAACTGCCCAAAAATGCATGAAACTGTCTGAACAAACACAGGGTGGAATTACAGACATGATCCCAGAGCGCTCCTATTCATTTTTAATGAAAGAGCAGGGCTCGGGGAGGATTTCTTTCTTCCGTGGAGGCTGTGACTTAATCAATAAGTAATATAAGGAATATCCACTTACGCGGACCAGGATCTGCATGTTATTTCCTTGTTGCTGTCTGACTGACCCTCAGTACGTTTGAGTTCAACCCGAGAAAATGTTTTCTGTATCTTTGCATCTTCACACCGGTTGTACCTCTTCATTTCAAAATTATTTTCACGGTTTTATTGATCAAATTTAAGCTTGCCATCAAAATAAATCAGAAATGTTGTCCATAAACACAGTGAACCAGATATTGCCGCTTGAGGTCTTCAGACAATATTGATTAGAAATAATACTTTGAAATAACGTCTCAGAAGGTTTCAAATTGACACATTTTTTATATGCACTTGTTTTTATGAAAGTAGCTCCGATTATTGGTATTGACCACTACTTGTATGACTCTTGTTTTTATATATCTAGTTTCCTATGTGCCTATAATTCTTACGTGTGTTATATACAGTGCTTTGTTTTGTAATAAGCAAGGTTTTGTAAAATGATTATATAACATTGTTTTGAACAGAACATCCGTAAGAATGAAACATAGGTGTTTCTAACACTTTAATAAAGGATTTTACTTTTCAATAACTTTTACAATGAAATATGTCAGGGCAAGTTACATTTTGAAAATATAGTTAGTAAATACAATTTAAATAAATGTTAGAATCTAGAAAATGTTAACTTTTCAAAAACTATTTGGTCCACTTTGAATACTTAAAAGTTCAAATTAATATATGGATGTTTTAAAAATGATGATAAAATGCTGAGGGGCAATAGTGTAATTTTGGAAATCCAAATTAGGATCCATTGAACATACTGGCGAACAACCAGCTTTAATGTGGAAGAGAGTGTAGTTCTCTCTTAATATATATATATATATATATATATATATATATATATATATATATATATATATATATATATTAATCTAGAGTTCATTGATGAACATTTGAACGGCATTACCTAGTGACTGTCCGGCGATGACCCTGGTGTTCTCTCGGGCCACGGCCGCCCTGGCGTTCCTCTCGCTGACGTACTGAACGAAGGCGAAGCCCTTGTGGACCGAGCAGCCCACAATCTTGCCGTATTTGGCAAAGATGGTCTCGATGTCGCCCTTGGTTACCACGGCCGTGTTGAGGTTGCCGATGAAGACGCGGGAGTTGAGTGAGCGCGGGTCATTCTTGTTGGTCACGTTGCTGGTCTGGGTCTTCCCAGTCATCCTAGTCCTGCAGCACTGCCTGCTGGGAGACACATTACACACTGATCAGAAAGCAAGAAGGGTTAGACTATGCAGGTAATTCACAGAAAGCCACACAGTGGCACGTGAACACCAGTCTGAGCTGAAAGCATATTGTAGATACAGCTTTCTACTGGATGAGAAAACAACAACTTTGTTTTTATGAATCCACTTAAACCTCACTAAATAGTCTAAATATGCTTTAAAAGGCATTTCGAGATATGCTTCAACATTTTCACTCGACAGCTTCAATGATCACAGCAAAGGCTTGATTTATGTGATTGATTTTCCTTATTGGTTTCTAAGACAAAATTGAAACCCAGAATGCTTCAATATCAGAGAATGTTATCGGGCATGCTTACTTACATTTTAAATTATTCTGTGATCATTATTTTTTTAAGTTTGATCCATAGAAAGTCAGACAAAAGTGAAACGTGTCCTTCACAGTTTCCCAAAACCCAACCTAAGGCTGCAACCAATTGATCCTTACATTTATTGATTAATATGTCAATTATTTTATTGATTAATCGTGCAGTCAATAAAGCAGAGTATGAGCTCTTCAAATGTCTTGTTTTGTCTGACCAACTGTCCGAAACCCAAAGATCTTCAATTAA